>NW_010534451.1:0-13758 GCF_000687285.1 Phaethon lepturus | reverse complement strand
TGGACTCAATGGTCTTAAAGGTCTTTTCCAATCAAAATGATTTTATGAATCTATGATTCTAAGATAATTTCCAAATAAAATGTAGAGAAATATAAATTCCCACTCTTTACATAATTCCAGGCAACTGAAACACAGAGCACCTTTTGAACCTTCCTGAGTGCCAACACTTTCTTAGTCATATATTCAACTGAAGCATCGGAGCATCTTTGCAGTTGTCCTCCATTTGGTATACAACCTCCCTGATGTTTAACCCATGATATAATAGAATATGAACGTACTTAGCTGCTGACTGAAGCCCTCATATTCTAATATATTCTCTGTGTTCTTAACTGTCTGCATGGTCAGTGAGACTCAAAGGGGAAAACCCAACACACCGTTGCTGCCAAACCTCTGCATGCATGACTATGGCTGTGAAGGGAACATCAGTGAACAAGGGAACAGGCTTGTGCCTACTGCGTTTGTACACCTGCATTGTTTTGGGAATCTGACTCAACCATCTTCAAGGTACTAATAAGAACTTCACACTTTAATATGAATGTTAAAAGTAAACACTTTTTTTCACTGCTTCTAAGTTTTTATGTATTTTGCTTTTATGGCTTTCTATTTCTAAGCATACATGCAATCTATAAAAATGACATACACTTTTTAGCACCTTCAGCCTTCAGATAACACACTGAAAGCTGGAAAGGTTGATAAAATTTGTAACTTAAAAGCAGCCCACATACAAAAAATATTGTTTCCAAACATGAAGTTAAATGCAGCTTAAATATAGTAAAATATTACTCCTATCTTTAGAGCCAAAATTGCTAATCTTCTCACTCTTTATAAGGAAGAAATTTTTCACAATGAGGATGGTGAAACACTGGCACAGGTTGCCCAGAGAGGTGGTAGATGCCCCATCCCTGGAAACACTCGAGGTCAGGTTGGACAGGGCTCTGAGCAACCTGATCTAGTTGAAGATGTCCCTGCTTATTGCAGGGGAGTTGGACTGGATGACCTTTAAAGGTCTCTTCCAACTCAAAGATTCTATGATTTTATGATATGATTATTACATCTATATACAGTATTTGGTAACTGTAAGTGTTATGCCAGTATTTTATGTATAAGGTTAATTGACTTGCTTTCCCACCAACTCATTAAACTGATTAATTTTTTTAGAAGAAACATATTTTCTGAAAAACAAGCTCACTTCTTGCTTTAAATTTTGCTTCTCTTATGATCAGCTCCTTGCATGTCAACTCTTCTATGGGTAGAGCAGCACACACGATAGCAGGTTTCAGCTCAAGGAAATAAATGGGCAACCAGTTTGATTGCAGATGTGATACCATACTCAGCAGAGCACTAGATGAAGACCTTGTCTTACAAAGTTAAAACAAGCATATTTACTGCATTAGGAATACATTCTGTCCTCTCACTCCAGGTCAAAGGACTTTTTAAAACATTCTAAGATTTTAAAAGAGAAACTTTTAAATTTCATTGGGTTTATTTTTTTGTTTGTTTGTTTGTTTTAATTTGCCTTTTGAAACTCATAAATCTTGTTTCTAAACTTTTCTCAGAAAGCACGTCATCTGGAAATTGTTGTTAAATGAAAGCAGTCTCAGAGTCTCATGTTCACAGGATTGCAGGAGCAGGCACTTTCCTTTACAAGATGCTAACTATTCTAAGAAGGGTGATTTCAGCCCCTGTTGGCATCTTTTGCCTCCTTTATTTCAATCCCGCTACAATGAGCCCAGCTTTTCCTCACTATGCTTTCTGTGGTACCGCCACCTGAGTACATCTGCTGAGTCCTGCTGAGTCCAGCCAAGTGTAAGCCAAACGTTAGACAGACACCTGACCAGGGTGCAGCCACAGGCTAGCTGGAGATTACTGCCAAGCAGCATATAATAATCACATTTTACTGCCTTTCTCTGAAACAGGGGTGCTAATTGGTCTCTCGCTACCCTGCCACTAATGCTGGTAAGATGTGCAAGAACTTAATTGTATTTGCAACATCATCCACTCTCTCAATCTTGGTCGAAACCTGTCTATAAGTCCAGAAGTCACAGGGAGGAGGAAGGAAGGAAGCTGACAGACAGGCAGTGTGATCACGCCAGTCCCACGCCCTTCGAAACCCAACTGGAAACACAGCTCAAACTCCACCGCGGCTCTGCAATTCGCTGTAACACAGAAGAGAACGCGTAAGACGCAACGGTGATTTCAGTTGCCCGGCTGAGCTGCAGACCAGTCTCAGTGGCTGTCTAACAACGGCTTGCTCTTGCACGTGCCTTGGTCAGGTGGATTGCAGCAGAGGGACCAGCTGGGGACAGAAGATGCTATTTGATTTCTTGCCTGTGACCATATGGTCTGTTGGTTTGCTTGTATTATACTCAGTGTAGCACTTAGTAAAATAATTACCTGGCAAAAAAAAAAAAAAAAAGAATCAGCGTAACTGTGATCAATAATCGGGCTGCAGTAAAAATAGGTGAGTGCTGCATGCGCTGTGAGTGCATACATATGTTGGGGGAGTACAGTATTAACCTGTCACTTAAATCAATCTTGTGAAAGAAAAAATCCAAGCAGAGCTGACACTCTGCTTTGGGAAACCAGGAACCGGCAAAATTTCTGTATCACGATTAATAAGGAGAGCATCTGAATGTATACTTACATGTCATATAAACCCTCCATCTTAGAGAAAACACTTAGCAGAAATCTTTCGGCAGACTTTATTCATGCGGGTTGCTGACTGCAGTGACAGGGCGAGTGGCACAGGGCATGTCTCTATAGTAACACCGTCACCAGAGGCTTGCGATCCGTGTTACCAAGAGCAGAGCGGCACGGTGTAAGTGGAGCTACCACAGCTCTCCTTTTCCCAGCTTTGGCCCTGCCCTGAGTACCGATGCTGCTCTCGCTTCCCTGGCAGCTTAGAAAAAACGTAGCCTGCGACTATACTTCTGCCAGCCCAATGCAGCTTCTCCTTCTTGTTATCAGAATGTTTGGCACAGCGTGTAGCGCTGGAGAGCACAGACAAATACAGCAAACACCCTGCTTTAAGTTTTAATTTGCTATTGTAAGCCCAAGTGAAAGTGCCATCCAGGAAGTTTTCCATAAAGAATAAGGGGAATGGAGTGGAAAAAAAGAAGATAAGTGAAGATTTCCCCACTGTGCTACTCTCCTTGGTGGCGTGGTGGGCTCAAAAGCTGGATTAAAACCAGAGCTCTGCAGGTGGCTGCAGAAGACAAGCTCAGTCTGTACCATCAGGCTCTGAAGAAATTTTCAGTTTGATCTCAACTTGCCTTGCCTGAATACCACCAGCAACTGCTGCTAAATGTGCTCCCTCTTTGGAAGTTTCAGGCTTTTAGGGCTAGGACCCCATCCAACTGGAGGCTCAGCAGTGATGATAAAGCAAAGCTCACAATCAGCTAAGCTAGATGGAGAGTAGTCTTTTTGATGCAGGTGAGGAATGTTGCTTGTCTCAAACAACAGCTCTTAAGATTTCCTTTGTATTATTTGCTTTTCTTGCATTTTATCTGGACCAGCTAAATGGGAAAGCTGGAGGCTTCTCACACGTACTTTGCTATGAAAATAGGTTAGTATTGCATTCCCGCATCAGTCTCATACAAAACAAGGGGCTATATATTACAATATTTTCATCCTTCGCCTGCTAAAAACATGTCAGTATTTTCACCTCTTTCTGATGTAGCCCTTTCAGTCCTCACTCTTCATTAGTCCTAACTCCTATCCAAAAGCAGTGCGGGAGGATGGCTGAACTCCCTTGCACAGCACAGGGACTTGTGCCAGAACAGATTGCAAGGAGAGTGATGAAGCACAACTCAGCTCCCTCCTTCTCTCCTCAAGATAGAAACTGTGCTTTGGAAAAAAACAAGCATCGGCACTAGGCGTGCTCAGAACCCACCCATCATCTGCTAATTACCATCAACATCCCTTTATGGCCTGAAAGGTGAAACAAGAAGTCAAGCTTCAGCCTTTTTCTGAGGTACAATAGAGTGAATCACTGGTTTTGTAGTCTTGAAAAATATAAATAGTTGATGAACTACAGATTACCATAGTTTCCCAGCCCCTTTTCCTGCATGGTATGTATCACATAGGAGCCAACCTAAAATCTATCTCCGTACAAGGATCACATATCCACCCCTGTGAAATGAGCTGTTAAAGTAAATGCATTTAGGTGAATCCTAGATGATCATTAAATTCCCAATATCTTACACGTCAAATGCAAAAAGTCTTTGCCGTGACTTACAGATTTTCTCCTGCAAGAGCAAGTTTCTTCAGCCCTTCCTCTTGGATTTTTCAAATGTCAACATTTTCAGTGCTGTTGTTTGATTCACGGTTGGTAAAAAAGTCTGGGAAGTGCTACAACAGTGGTAAATTTTATAACCTCCACTAGAGTATTGAAGGGATCTAAGATCGGACAAGTAGCCCCCAGGTTACTCCTAAGCATAGCACAGTGTCAAGCTGACAAAACAGAGGTGAGGGTAACTTGAAGTGTAATGTTGCCAGTAAGTGTGAAAATAGAAATACCACATTCAGAGCAATGAAGAAATCTTAAAAGCCAACTTATTAGCTGAAATTGTGAGGAAAGATTAAAGATTACCAAATTAAAATAAACTTTACATTTCTTTTTTTTGTTTTTTCAATTTTTAATCAGTGTAGTTTTCAAAAGCAGAACTTGACCAAAGAGCTTTTTGAGAAGGCTTATTCAAGGAGCTTATAGCTTCTTCATAGTCACTAACAGACAGGGATATTGTCTGTTTATTTCAACACATGAGAAAAATCAAAGCAATCCTGACATCAGGGTCACCTTAAAAAGAGGCTCGTCTGGTAATTCAAACTATTTGTGTTTTGACAAAGAACATTCACAGACCCTGACAGTAAAGTTTGTTGCTTGTTTGCTCTACAGCTAGAACAATTCTCATTATTTATTGCACTACTTCACTGAAAAGAGTTTACACTTGCACTAGAAATTCCAGCCCAATACTGTTATGTTATTTTATGAAACCCAGTATTATGCATCTTCACAGCTCACACATTATTTTAGTCTGAATGCCTTTATTTAGATTATTGCAGCTAGCACAGAAAGAATCGTTATAACATCTCCTTGACGAAGCACACAGCTTGTACAATGCACGCAACAATATCATCGCTCTTGGACTACCTCACATGGAACAGCCCCAAGACGGAACGCGAACCTCACTCTATACCTCAGTAGGCACTGCACAGCTTTGATACTGCACGGTTTCATATGCTACTAAGGAGCAATAAATAGTAAATGCATCCAAAGTCATGGATTACATGCAACCCGCAACAGGCTAAACAATCTCAAATCTATGCACCCCCAAAATAAGTAAGTACATAAAACCCCAAACCCCATCACTTACAAAATATCCTATCTGTTTAGGGCCAAATATCTCTCTTTTTGGTAATGGTCCTGTAGCTTGAATTTAATGGATGACCAAGGGCCAGATTCTGCCAAAATAAACAGGAGAATGAGAAGAGACATAAAGTAAGAAAGAGCCATACCATACAGCCTCTTTTTTGGTATTGTCATGGACACTTTCATTCTCCAAAAAGAATGAATAATATCTTTAACTCTGATCTCTCATCTGGGCTTGTTTCAGCTACTGGGTTTTATTTTTTACTAATCAAAGCACAGCAACTACTTTGATGAATCAGCCTTTGGCTAAGAATGAACCTTAGTCAAGTAACAGCTTTGAGTTTCTGAAACAGTTCTTCCAGGCTTGGGTAAGTACAACTATAGATGAGGACCAGAGCTATCCCCAGGTCCATTAGTGAAAATAAGAGCAATGCCATGGTGAACAATGATATTATTTTGCTTCACATGAAAATGGTTTGGCAGGGACATTGCACAGGGACATTAATTGAAATGGCTTTTTATGAGCTAAATGAATGGGATGGTTTTTATATTGTTTTAAATGCATGTTTGTTCACCTCTATTTTCCAGTGTTATACCAAATATTTATATTTATAGTCACCTGCCCAAGCACAGTATTTGGTAATCAGGACACATGATATCCAGAATAGTGATTCAGTAATCTACCTCTCGCTGCTGGCACCTGAAACCAGAAAAAATAGTAGCAATATAAATACAGAAGAAATACTCCATTCCTTCTTTTGTTAAGACTGCATTTACCAAACAAAGAGGCATATACCATGGGTATCATTTTGCCTTCACTTAAACCCATCATATTCATTATTCCCTCTCTTCCACTGAAACAAAAGAATAATGGGACATGCTGATGATGGCTGAACTAAAATATGGTTTAAGGCTGTCTGCATGCTTGATATGTGTGTACAATAGCATTCAGTGTTTGAAAAAAATAAAATTACATAAAGTTTACTTTAAGTATATGCTTTTAACACAAAAAACAACTATCTAAGATTCCATAGGATGTTTTTGACAGCTCCCCTTTAATTTGCAGCCTGGGTG
Organism: Phaethon lepturus; assembly: GCF_000687285.1. NCBI lineage: Eukaryota > Metazoa > Chordata > Aves > Phaethontiformes > Phaethontidae > Phaethon > Phaethon lepturus. The sequence goes on along the minus strand of NW_010534451.1, from coordinate 7,313 downwards.
ATGCTGGAGCTGTTGGATGGATGTCATCAGTGTAACTCTGAAAATGACTATCCAGACCATTGTGATCTTGTCCTCAATCAGTTTAATGATATCCCAAGAGGCTGATGATGGGATTTCTTATGGTTGTGGCATGTCACTCCTTGCAATTTTGATTTTTATACCCTGCAGTCATGAGCTTATGATCTAAGGTCCTTGAAAGGAACACTTCCATACTTCTGCCTTTATAGGTCACTTTTTTCTTTTCTTTTAAGATAGAATCATGGCCTTTGCGTTGTCATTTTACTTGCACGTTTGCATGTCATTTAGCACTTTCTTGCGTACATGTGCTGGAATTAGAGTATGTGGTGCTTGTCAATTCACACAACAAATAGTTCACAGATGTGGTGAACGCTCTCTATTTGTTCATTTTTAATGATAACTTTGAACGATGATGAGACCTTGTTATTTGTGCTTTTTCCTTATTTGTTTAATCATTACCTTACGGACTTTGCTTTCCTTCACTCAAAAGTAGCCCATTAACACAGACCCTTCAATGGTATAATTCCTTATTCAGTACCAATGCAGCAAAGTTTTCCGCTTGATTTGCCAAAACTCAGACATCTTTACATCACTGGGGTTCACATTGCTGCCTCAGCTGGTAATGCTGTGAATGCAGTAATAAAAAAAGTTAGATGCATACAGAGATCATCCTATAAATAGGAGAAGTCCTTTGGCTGTCAAAATGGAAAATCGTATTGTGTTTTACTGATAAATGGTGTTTACCTTTCATATTTAATTCGTGGGGGGTAAAAAATTAAGGTTTTTTTAATGCTACAACTGACAAAAGGAAAAAAAGGCTACAAAGGAGCGGTGCTTGCTTTCAAAGCACAGACATATGCTTCGTATCACAGTAGTGACAGACTGATTCACAGCAGTTACAGGTTCTGTGCCGTACTTCTGGATTAAAGTAATAGAAAATAAATGAAATGTTGGGGGTTCCAAAATATTGCCCAGATTTCTTATTTATTCATTTATGTACAAAAAATCTGCTTTTCAGTGGATGCAGGAGGAGACTGATGGGCATTTGGATGCACCAGAATGACACGTCAGGAGCAGAATTAGAGAGCAGTTTTTCTTCTGTCAGAAAAAAACGTTGCCACTGTCTAATTGTCCAGAGCCAATCTCATCCGTGTGAGACTGGGCACTGCTTTCAAAAGACATTGCCCTGATCTATACTGATTTATTAATCCCATCTCCTGAGCAAGCATTATTTGATCGTGCACACAGCTGAAGTTTACTAACAGTCAGGTCAGAAAATTCATGGAGGAATCATGATGGGGCTGGATTTACACCACATGTCAAATTCTTACTAATGAAATAAGAAACAGTGCAGAGTTTCCACTTTGTGATGATATTCTATTGAGCTGCAAGAAGTGGTTCAGCAAAGTTTCGGATATTGGGCAGAGAAAACTCATCTGTCAGGATTTTTAAAAGGGGGGTCTTGAGGGGTCTGAAGTGACTTAGAGATTTCTGAAGAGCTGACTAATCCCTGCTCTTCAGAATTTAAGGGCTTCAGACAAGAATGGCCTTTTGAACCATCAGGCAAGATAACATGCATTTAGCTGTCTACTATGTTAAAATCTCTTCTTCTTTGGTACGGACCCTTTTTTGCTCAGTGCCATCTCATCTCCAAGCATATCTCCCCCCCAAAAAACCCAACAGTTTGAAGGTAGCCCCACAGCAAGTGCCTAGCTGTTGCTCTGATCCTAGTTGCATCGCCCGGAGCAGGCAGGGCCAATGAGCCTGGTATGCGTAGAGGAACTCAGCCTGACATGCTACCCAGCGCCAGCTCTCGCTGAGGAGATCACAGGGCAGCTCTGCACAGGCGCAGAGGTCCCATCAGAGGTTCTGCTGCATGTACACGACATCGCACATGTACGAAACCTGGGCCCAAGGCCATAGGATTAACTAGGATGGCCCTGCTGCTCTTAAGGTGAAGCAACATTTTAAGAGCATGTGACCAACAATTACCAGGTGACAGCTGGTAAATAAATGAGCACACTGCACAGTCAGATTCTCACTGCCATGTGTTGACATCAAAGCCAGTAGAGTTATTCTGCATTCGTACTGGTAGAAATGAGATCAGCATCCCGCCTGCTGTATGTGAAGCTAGTGTAAATATAGAATAGGATAACATATTAAAATGAAACATGTGCCAGCCTTTTATATACAGTTTGATTAACTTCCAAGTGGTTTCTATAGCACAGAAACCATCTCGTTTACAAAGACAAAAAAAAAATCAGAAGCAAGATTTTTTGCCTGGATCTTGTATATAGTATACTGACATAACAGTTGCGTCGTGGTTCTAAAGATAAAGGAAAATAGCAGTCCTGTATGCACTTTTTTCACACTGTACATCGTTCTTGTGTATTAGACACATTTTATTCCACAGCCTTCCGAAGATATCCCTTTTTTCCCCCCACCCTCTGAGGGGCTATGTGCCTGAAATCAGGTGTGTCCTTTGTTCTGCAAAGATGCGGAGGGAGAGGCATGGGAACGTGCTGTGTGCTACCGCACACCCCTGCACGTTAGCCCCGCACAGGCCCGGGAGAGCCCCGTGGCCGCGCAGCCCCCCGCCCACCCCCCTTGCCTTCGCCCCGCAGCTGCAGCCAGGCTGGACAATAGCCTTTCTTCCCCAGCACGACCCCTGCTGAAGCTCCACCAGTGACAACAATAGGGCATCGGACACGAGCAGCAAGTGGTGCCTGACGCATGGCATATTGTGGGCTCCCTGGATGTGCTCCCGGGGCGCAGCGGGAGTTTGGAAGTCTGAGAAATACCTCCAGGCAGTGCTTTCCTGGGGTTTTTTGGGACACGAGCCTGGACCTGACCAGCTCCCAGTCTAGTGTGTATGTGTGTGGGGATGCTGCCCAGCCAACGTCCTGAGAAAGCTCAGATGCAGCAGAGAACCCATCCTCCAAAACACTGCAAAGGGGCTGGGAATAAAAATTCCCAGTGAAGTTGACCCTGCTTTCACAGCCACACCGAAGTCGTAAACCTCTTAATTCCCCAGTCTTCAAGAAAGGCTGCCAGGACAAAGAAGATACAGTTTCCTAATGTAAGAAACAAGCTCATTGTGCTACATAGAGCCAAGACACACTCACACAGAGGTCACAAGCCCTTACTTACTACACCTGGCTAGAAGTATATGTTTTCCTTGGAAAATGTTTCTTTCTTTTTTTTTTTCCTTTTTGGTTGAATTATTCAGTTTTGCTTCACCTATATTCAGGAATACTTTATCATTATTATAATTATTAATTTGTGTTACAACATTACCCTCTAGCCCAAATCCAGGGTGAACAGTTTGGTGTTGGGTGCTGCAGAAATCTGAAAGGAAACAACAATGACTATTTCAGACAGATGAAAATGTCCTTCTCTGGCTCAATCCTGGCTCTTCCTATAAAAGCATGACCTATGCAGTATTCAAGGCCAACATTTTTCCACCAATAATAGAATTAAACAGTTGCCCAAAACAAACAGATGCACGAGGAGGAGGATAAACCAGGGATAACATGAGCGTGCGTTCACGTAGATGAGCTGTGCACACAGTTTAACTCACCACCTGCCTCCTCGTTACCTGCATGTTCAAGATAGCACTGGGTTTCACAAAGGGGTGAGATATTGCCTGATGCATTTGGCTGAAACGGCTGTTTCCTGTACAATGGTTTGTTAGCAGTCCTCCTTCCACCACAACGTGATGGCTGCATTTCAGCTACACTAACTGTACACTCGCACTGTGGTTCTTTAAATATATATGCAATGTATATGCTGTGTAGAGAGACTAATATGTATATCTACATGCATGAGCTGTCTCTGTATGCACGCACGAATACATACACACACACAAACACAGTTCTCTATATACATGCGTCTACACATTAGAGTTCTGTAGGATGAACAGTCTTTTAAAGATATATTAAAAATGTATACCTGGACATTGACGAGAGAAAGGCAGCAATAGAAGTCCAAATCCAGGTTTCAGCATGTCAGGTATTAATTATAATAAACATCTTGTCTGGAGTGAAAATTCCCTTTTTGCAGAGTTAATGGAAAATTAACAAGGCTTGATATATTTCATGCTTGAGTTGCTTATTCAGCTTTGTATCAGAAGGAAACAAACATATTGACTAGCCTGTCTTAAAATTACATTGGGATGTAACTGCTTAAAATAAAGCAGTGGCTAAAAATGTAATGGATGATGTCATTTTTATTCTTATGACTATGGATCCTGGTTGCAACCTTCAGACCTGGACTCAAAGTGCTCACCCCGGAGGAACTGAACCCACAGCTCCTTGAGCTGCTGGATTCCAGAGGAAAGGGCTTTTCCTACCCTAAAGAGTCAGCTCCCCTTCTCCCACCCACACGTCTCAATCACCCCCACCAAGCTTTTATAAAGGCTATTCTCTTCCACAAAGAAGCATCCTTTAAGGTCTGAAATACGAATGAGCAGGAAGGGTCATAGGCATATTAGGGTCTCCCAGCCCTGCAGATACCACGCTCGGTAGCCCAGGTTTGCTTCCAATTGCATGGACTGATCATCAGTGACAGTGAATTGACTTCAAGACTGCATGATATCCCAGCTCTCCATTTGCACCCTTGTAGCTTTAGAGTTTTTGTAAGCAATCATGATGCTTTGCTATGAGTTTTGAAGGCAAAACATAGAGGTGAATAATTTAGGCCCCATATGTTTATTATTACATTTCAGAAATGACCCCATCTATATTTTTGGCTGCTAATTTACACTCCACAGAGCCCTTCTGGCTTCACAAGGGTCACACAGAACATAAGGCCACAAACATACTGCCTCCAGTTTTTCTCAGCTGTAAGCAACCAAGGATGTCCTGCCCCTGACACTATTCTTTCCCCAGGATATTCCTCTATGCCCCAAAAAATCTCCTTTAAAAGCCAGGGCAGGAAAAAATACTAAGGTCCAAAAGACTACAGGGGATGCAATACATGCACAGGCCCACGTGGATTTCGGGTGAGCATTGGGACCTGGTCCCCTTGCTCATGGCTTAGCAGCAGGAGAGGGCCAGCGTCCATTGCTTGCATACAAACACATAGATGAGCTCTGTGGCAGAGTGCAGGGACACACTCCTCTACTCCAGCAGTCTTCTAGATGGCCTCTGCCTGCAGAAGACATCGGGTTTGGGTTTTGTAAATGCCACTTTCCCCATCTCTGCTGCTTTCTTCTGTCTTGCTGTGTTTGATGTTTATTTTGTTCAATCCATCTTTCATAACCTCTCAATGCTGCTTTCCTCTCTTCCCCCCTTTTTTTTTTCCTAACTAGACACTTCCAGGATGCATTTTTTTAACAGCCTTAGATACTGTATACACTGTCATTTCCAACCACTGTCTATTACTTTCCATGCTTAATGTAGGAACAATGCGAGCACAAAAACATTTGTGACGAATCAGGGACTTTCAAAATTGATCAAACCTCTTCTCCTCATTTTTTAATTATTATTTTAATATTCCCATTTTGCTAAATGAGCTTTTTAACTTACTGTTTGCTGTCTGTTCTTTCTCATGACTTTCTAATCGCCAAAATTTGTAGAGGAAATTTTGTTTAATAAAGCTAATGTCTGCTTGCTCAACACAAGAGGATGTTTGCTAATAAGAGGGCATTTAAATAATCAGCATCACAGCCCTCAGGAACAATGCCCAGGGAGGTGGTGGAGTCACCATCTCTGGAGGTGTTCAAGAAACGTGTGGATGTGGCGCTTCAGGACATGGTTTAGGGGACATGGTGGCGCTGGACTAATGGTTGGACTTGATGATCTTGAAGGTCCTTTCCAACCTAGTGATTCTGTGATTCTGTGATTCTGTGATTCTGTGAAAACAGGAAACTGCAAGTCACAATAGATCTGTAATGAAATGATACCCTCCAGCCTAGCATGCCATGTGGGAGGAGAACCTGAGCTCTACAAAATCAGCTAATCAGGGAAACAGAGGCCCTACTTGCATGAAACAGAATCAACAGCTAAATAGCATCTCAGGACAAGCTGCAAAAATGACTTAATGAAAAGGGAGGAAGCCTTTTCCAAGGTAAGGACATTCATACTGTAAGGCTTCAGAGAAGGCACTGCCCAGGCAGCTCTCACACACTGTCTGGATGCAGTGACAAGAATGTGAGTCCTATTGCCTTTCCTGCCCTCTAAAGTTTTCTCAGATACTCTCCCCCTCTCATTTCAAAAGCATCATACTTAACTTTCAATGTTCTGGGCTCTTTTTCCATCAATGTATTTAGTGTCATCTACCAGAATTTTGAAGACTCCCAGGTTTGCTCATTTTCCATTCTTGAGGGGTCTTAAAATTGAGCATTAATTACTTCCTAGAGTATCAGTCACAAATAGGCATTAAAAGACAGCAGCAGGATTTGAATCTGAACATACCTAAATATTTGATAACAAAATTTTCTTATTTTTCCATTTCTATTATTTTTTGGGACAGTGCCACTTGCGTCAGAGCCCTTGGCCATCTGCCATCACCCTGAAAGGGGAACTGCCACAAAAGCCAATGGGAGATTAACGTAACAGTCAGTGACAGATTTGGCATGTTGCATCTCTAATACTGAATTTGCTTACAGGGTCAGAAGATTTAATCACTGTTCATATCAACCCCCTTTGGCCATGTAATAGTTTATTCCATAACTGACACAGCATTAAAAACTTGAAATTCATTACCCACTGAACCACATATAGTAATTCTTCTATCGCTCACTCTTATGGAAGTCAACCATAGATGTTGTTTCATGACACCTCTGCAGTTCTTCATAGTTCTCACATCAAGCTGTCTTCAGCCTCTTGCCACTTCTGCCTACTTGAAGGTTCTATTTTCAGTACTGGTTTTTAAACTCCTGCCTCTAAAACTGTATGTGAAACGTACAGGAATGTAGTTTTGCATGCAAATGGGTATTCATTCATTCAAATTCATGCATTCATTGTTAGATACTTCCTAGCTGGCCTTTGCACACATACAGAAATGCTAATTCTGAAAGCAGAAATAAAGGAAGGTTCAGCATATCTACACATGAACTCAAATATCAGTTTGAATCTCAATGGCATTTTGACCTTCACCAGTAACCAGCTCAAATTCAGAGGGAGGGATGTGCAAAAATAAGAAGGGGGGGGGATGTGTTTTCACCCAAAATATGAGCCATAAGTGACACTACTGAAATTGAGCAATCATTTAAGCACCAAGGGAGTGAAGCTATTTCAGATTTATTTTGGATGAAAGTACAAACCACAGAATCATAGAATCATAGAACAGTT
>NW_010534450.1:0-1474 GCF_000687285.1 Phaethon lepturus | reverse complement strand
GGGGGCCCCCATGAGCCCCCCGCCAGCACCAGCCAGCGGGACGGCGTCCGCGCCGGGCTGCGTCGTGCTGCCCTTTACGTTGGGTGGGACCGCGTCCTCCTTGCCGCCTGTTCGTCAGGTGTGGAAAGGAGGCTGTTGTTGGTTTGTGCTCTTTTCTGTTGGCTTTTCCCTCTGCTGCTGCGTGGGCATTTCCCAGCCTGGAAAATTCTCCCTCTCGTGAGGATGCAGCAGGGATGCCCATGCGTGTAGGCACCCACGAGCAGAACTGCCTGTGCAGTAGGAACCTGAGCTGCGTACTAGGCACACGATAATCTTGCTAGTACCTTACTTGAATTAAAATAGCACGTATGCAGCTTGTTGAAGTCAGATGCCCCGGTGCATTTACAATGCTTATCGCCGTACAAGTTCCCATGGAGTGTGTTGGATCCATTATGCACATGTGGAAAACTCCCTGCAAAAGCAAGATAATTAAATGTGACAGGCGAGAGCTGCCTCACCAGATTGCACCTGTTGCAATAAATGTAGTTGCCCGAAGACTTTGAAAAAGTTGGTTTTGGATGTAAAAAACGTTATCAGGTACCGCGGTCCGTTCTCACCATACATTACCTCCCAATCATCCTGATAGTGATATGACGTGAGTCACACACTGAGATATTTAATACTCACATGAGACATTTTAGAAGCGGTAAGCAATGTCACCACCCCGGAACAAAAAAAAAAAAAAAAGAGAGAGGCAGCGGAAACAGAGTCCCCCCCCCCGGAAAAAAAAAAAAAAAAAAAGAGAGAGGCATGGTGAATAAACGTCAGCCGTTCTCTTAAAATTTATCACCCAACTTGTTTTTCTCTAAGACGCAAGATTGTGAAACGTCTTTTACTTACTATTGTGATTTTTTCTTTCTGTGGGCATTTTTAGCTTGACCTAGTTTATGCTTATTGCAGTCAGCACAGTTGATTTACGAGCAGAGGCTCCATTCACAGATGCACAGACGGGTGCAGGTAGAGCTGAGGTATTTTGGTGTGCAGCCGTAGGATCGTTACCGTGCATTTCACAGGTCACAAACGCACAGTGAACTGATCATCCTCTAAGGATCTGGGTTCAACTATGGAAAAAAAAACCCTGAAAAATAAACCTGAAGGTTTCCAGTAAGGTGATGCTGTTCCCCAGTGCTTCTCGTATCTCAGGTCTAGCACTCTCTTTTCTGCTGTCATCAGATCCATGAAATCCCCTAGCTATCAGGTGTCAACAAAAAATACTATGATCTTTCTTTGGAGCTTTAGTATCCGACATCAGGTCAGTAGGACCTCCTGCCCTCCTGTAGCAGCTCCGTGCACCAGCCACCCTGAGAGACATAGACAGTAACTCTGTGGCAAAGCGGATTAACGTCGCCGACTAAATGGCGTAAATACGTGCGACCCGTGCGATGAACGTCGCAGAGAGGAAGGATTTTAAAAAGACGGGGTCTCCTTCGGTATG
>NW_010534449.1:1074-1308 GCF_000687285.1 Phaethon lepturus | reverse complement strand
TGGGGAGATCTGCAAACACCCCCCAGCTACCCCACAAGGAGATCTGCTCCTGCCCTAGCGAGAGCGCCTGTCCCACCCCACAGACACCTCCTCTCCCACCCCACAGACACCCCTCTTCCACCCCACGAACACTCCTCTCCCGCCCACGGACACGAAGGGGCAGTAGACAGGGGAAAGGCAAGCGCGACGCCGGCCGCGTCCCCGCAGGGAGGGGGCCATTGGCCCAGAGTAACC
>NW_010534449.1:710-1048 GCF_000687285.1 Phaethon lepturus | reverse complement strand
ATTACAATAAAAAGGGAGCCACGTGTCACGGTCACTGCACGGCGCTGGCCAGGGTGGGGGCCAGGGGGCCCTTCCCAGGCACGTCCCTAAATCTGGGGTGCAGAGGGGGAGCAGGGCTGGAGAGGGCTTTGGGTGGGTGAGCGGGCGCTGCCGTCCCAGAAGTGTTTAGCACCAACAGACCCCCAGGGCGAGGGACCCCCGGCGAGGCATCCCCCTGCTACATGGGGGGCACAAGCTGGGTCCCTCCAGCTGCATCCAATCCCACCCTGGATTTTGGGAGCTGCCGGAACCCACTGGCTCTGCCTGGGGGGTGGCTGGTGGTGCTGCGTGGGGCTGCT
>NW_010534449.1:0-572 GCF_000687285.1 Phaethon lepturus | reverse complement strand
TCGGAGAGGGCAAGGGATGGGGAAAAGACCCTGCCCCTCCACGCTGCTCTGCCCTGGAGGGGACCTTGGGGACCCCCTGCCCTGCACCCGGGTCTGTGCACAGCAATGGGGGAGCTGGGAGCAGCAGCATGCTGGGGTGTCCCCTGTCCCATGGGGCACCAGGCGCATGACACCCCTGTTCTGGGGTGTCCCAAGGGCAGGGGGAGCTTGGGGAGAAGGGGTGACCCCCCAGGGTGATCTCTAGCAGCCCTGCACTCAAGGATGTGGCCACCAGCCATGTCGATGCTCCCATCCCATCCAGTGCCGAGCCCAGCCCGGGGCAGAGCTGCCATGGTCCCCGGCACCGTGGGTGTAAAGGGGCGGTGGGCAGGCCCTACGACTGCCATCGCGTACCAGGGCAGCACCTCCCACCGGCAGTGAGGCATGTGGGCACCATCTCCCCCGTCCCCAGCTAGTGCCGCGCTGCAGAGGTGCTCCCAGACTCCAGGCTGGCAGGAGGGAAGGACGGACGGATGGAGGGACAGACTGATGGGGAAGGAGGGCTGCGCGGGAAGGGCAGAAGCGCGTCGCGA
>NW_010534448.1:4303-4571 GCF_000687285.1 Phaethon lepturus | reverse complement strand
TCCAGCATGGCCTCAGGAGGAGGCCATGAGGACGCAGCAGGTGAGAAGCCATGAGTTTGGTCCTCCCTGGGCTTCCTCATGGCTTAATCATTAATATTAGCCAATTAATAGTCTGGGTAACTCGGGACTTTCAGCACGTGCCCAGAGCACGGCGACTTTCCTTCTGCTGCTCACTCGGAGGGAGCATCCTGCCATGTGAGGGGCGGTAACGGCCACAGCGCAGTGAGTGCTGGGGGCACTAGGCTCAACTTCTCCATGCTTGGCTGAA
>NW_010534448.1:3349-4065 GCF_000687285.1 Phaethon lepturus | reverse complement strand
GCAGAGGGCGGCAACCTGCCGGAGCCGGGTGTTTGGCAGCCTTTGGGGCTGCTCCAAGTAGGATGGGGATGCAGGGATGATCTTGGGGTGGGGGATACGGAGGAAGGCTGAGCCTCCCCAGCCCAGGGTTGAAGTAGCAGCTGTGACAAGGGGACAGCCAGTGTCCTGGGCCCAGAGCCCTTCCAAGGGGCAGCTCCACTTCGGGGCAGGCTCTGTGGAAAAGCTCTGTCTCCCCAGTGGGGCCAGCCATGCCCAAGACCTCAGGGCTGGCTGCCTCTGGCGGCGCCGGCCGGGCTGCCGGGGCTGATAGCATGTGGTGGTCAGGCGCTGGCAGGGCCGGTTATCTGGGCGAGTGCTGCAGAGGCAGCGAGTTACTTGGCAAGTGCTGGGGTGCTCAAGGGCAGGCTGTCCCCGCCGGGCACCGCAGCCGGACACACGCACACCCCAGTGCCATCCCTGTGTCGCGTGTCTGTGCACGCGAGCCAAAGGTGCATTGAGCTGGCTCAGGGCTCAGTGCTGCGGGGCTGCCTGCCTGCAGCCTGGGGGGTGTCTGGCCCATGGGCTGTATCCCGGCACAGGGACACGGCCCTGCCCTGCGTTGTGCCCGGCTCCCTGCGCTGGACTTTGGATCCTATCCCGCAGCCAATATTGACTCTCCTGCCCCAGGTCATGTCCCTTTTATCTGCCCAAACAAACCCTCCCAGGGTAGCCCATGA
>NW_010534448.1:3046-3246 GCF_000687285.1 Phaethon lepturus | reverse complement strand
TGCCTCCCAGCCCCCCAAATCAGGCACCAGCCCCTCGGCATCTCCCCGCACTGTCGAGGCAGTGGGGGCTCCTTCGCACCTTGGCTGCCACCCCAGCTCCCGGGGGAGGCGAAGGCTTTTCTTACATCAGTCACTCGACTTCTCCAGCCGTCCCGGCACCCCTGCGGGCGGCGATGAAAGGCGCTTCGCCGCATAAATCA
>NW_010534448.1:2132-2391 GCF_000687285.1 Phaethon lepturus | reverse complement strand
AATTTCCCTCCAGACAATGGGGAAGGCAAGCCGGGATTGTAACCGGAGCAGGGGATAAATAAAGCTGCCCAGAAGTTTCCATTACCCACACCTTGGGCTTCTATGTGGGACATCAAAGCTGAGCCCTCTCTGCCCAAAGGTCCCATGTCCCCAGCCCATCATCCCGGCTCCTGGCCTGCTGTGCCCTGGGTGCCGAAGCGCCAAGCCCCCTCGCCTGGCACCGAGGCCTCGGCAGCGGGGGGGACCCACCCAAATCACA
>NW_010534448.1:1532-1940 GCF_000687285.1 Phaethon lepturus | reverse complement strand
GGGCCCGGCACACACCCCCCGCGGGGATCGTGGCCCCAACCCGCTGAGCTGGGAGGGCTCCTGCGGGGCTGCTCTCAACCCCCTCAAATTCCTCCAAACAGCACCAGGCTCGGTTGTAATAACACATCCAGGGTTTATTGTTTTTTCCATTCCTCGCAGCTAATGATTAAAAAAAAAAATCTAAAATAAATTACAGAATTAAATAAACACGGACTGAATTATTCCCCTCCCTGCCCCGTCCCCACCGCCCCGCCAAAGAAAGCGTTAGAAGAGTCACTGGATTTGGCAACAGCAACAACAACAAAACAACCTCTAGGAAAAAGCAGCTACTTGTCAGGGTCGAGCGGTGCCGGGGGGGTCCCGCGGGCCTCACCCCCCCAAACCAGTGTGCATCCCCCCTCCTGCCAC
>NW_010534448.1:1101-1332 GCF_000687285.1 Phaethon lepturus | reverse complement strand
CCCCCGGCGCGCTGTCCCCAGGAAGGGGGCAGCCCCCGCTCTAGACGTGTGTCGGGTTGTCCAGATACGGGTCCGTCTTGGTCATGTGCAGCATGACTGTGGGGGCTTTGTAGTGGCAGTGCACCCCACCGCAGCTCACCCCGCTGCAGGGCTTGCCCCTCGTCCTCATGCCCAGCTTTCTGTTGCACAGGCTCTGCCAGGTCTGCAGCGTCTTGGAGCTCCACACCCACA
>NW_010534448.1:0-854 GCF_000687285.1 Phaethon lepturus | reverse complement strand
GCTCGTAGAAGTAGCAGACAATGACGCAGGTGGCTGGGACGGTGTAGAGGATAGAGAAGACCCCGATCTTCACCATCAGCTTCTCCAGCTTCTCCGTGTTGGTGCCGCCCGTCTTCATTATCTTCCGGATGTGGAAGAGGGCGACGAAGCCCGTCAGGATGAAGGAGGTGCCGATGACCAGGTAGCAGGAGAGGGGGATGAGGACGAAGCCAGTCAGGGCGCTGACATCCATGCTACCCACATAGCACAGCCCCGTGAGCTCGTCGCCAGCCACCTTCCGCATGGTGAGGATGATGATGGTCTTCATGGCCGGGATGCCCCAGGCAGCCATGTGGAAGTAGCTGCTGTGGGCCTCGATGGCCTCATGTCCCCACTTCTTCCCAGCAGCCAGGAACCAGGTGAGGGTGAGGACAACCCACCAGAGTGAGCTGGCCATGCCGAAGTAGTAGAGGATGAGGAAGACGATGGTGCACCCCGTGCTCTCCAGCCCCTCCTGGATGATGTAGAGCTCACCGTTCTCCCGGTCGCAGGCGATGTTCTCGGCCCCTGCCACCGAGCGGATGATGAAGGCCACAGAGTAGACGTTGTAGCACATGGAGAGGAAGATGATGGGCCTCTCGGGGTACTGGAAACGGTGGGGGTCGAGCAGGAAGGTGAGGACAGTGAAGGCGGTGGAGACGAAGCAGAGGGTGGACCAGACGGCCATCCAGATGAAGGCAAAGTCCTTGTCCTCCCGGGACCAGTAGACGTCCACCCCGGGGGAGCACCTGGGTGCGCAGGAGAGGCTCTTCTCCACGTACTGGAACTTCTCGGGGTTGTCGCAGGACCCCAGGCCGTTGGGTCCCCGGCCCTCG
>NW_010534447.1:0-1824 GCF_000687285.1 Phaethon lepturus | reverse complement strand
TGGGTCATTGAGGGGGTGGTTGGGTCATTGACAGGGTGGTTGGGTGGTTGAGGGCGTGGTTGGGTCGTTGACAGGGTAGTTGGGTCGTTGACGGGGGGGTTGGGTCGTTGACGGGGTACTTGGGTCATTGACGGGGTAATTGGGTCATTGACGGGGTAATTGGGTGGGTGACGAGGTGGTTGGGTCGTTGACGGGGGGTTGGGTCGTTGACGGGGTGGTTGGGTGGGTGACGGGGTGGTTGGGTCACCAGTGGGGTATTTGGGCAGGTGACAGGGTCCTTGATGGGGTCGTTGGGTGGGCGATTGGTTGCTCGGTCGGGCCAGGGGGTGGGCGAGTGGGCGGTGGCCACGTCGTGGTTGGCCATGTGCTTGGAGGAGCAGTTGGCCAGTTGGTTGGTCGGTTGGGAGAGTGGCTGATTGGCCGGTTGGGTCAGCGGGTGACTGGGCAGGAGGTTGAGCTGTCGGGCAGTTGGTGGGTTGGTCAGGCAGGTGACAGATTGGGTGGGTAGTTAGCTGGTTGGATGGGCGGTTGGGTAGCTGGGTGGGTGGTTAGTTGGGCGATGAGCTGGTTGGTTAGCTGGGTGATGGGTTGGTTAGCTGGCTGGCAATGAACAGGTTAGTGAGGTGGTCAGTTAGCTGATTGGATGGATGGCAGTTAGATGGGTGATCGGATGGGTTGTTAGCTGGTTGGCTGGGTAGTTAGCTGGGTGGTTGGCCGGTTGGTTAGCTGGCTGGCTGGGCAGTGGTTAGCTGGCAGGTTGCTCAGCTGTTTGGATGGGTGGTTGGTTAGTCGTTTGAGTGGGTGGGTGGTTACCTGGTTGGATGGGTAGAGGGTAGCTGGCCGGGTGGTTGGTTAACTGGTTGAGCGACTGGTTAGCTAGCTGGATGAGTGGTTAGCTGTTTAAGTGATTTGTTGCGCTGGTTGGATGGGTGGCTGGTTAGCTGATCGGGTGATTGGTTAGGTGGGTGGGTGGGTGGTTAGCTGCTTGGATGAGTGGTTAGCTGGTTGGGTCAGCAGTTATCTGGGCAAATGGATGGTGGTTATCTGGGCGGATGGGTGGTGGTTACCTGGTTGGGTGGTTGTTTAACTGGTTGGGTGGTTGGTTAGCTGGCTGGATGGGTGGCGGTTAGCTGGCTGGCTGGGTGGTTAGCAGGTTAGTCGGCGGGTAATGGTGTCACCTCAGATGGGCTAGAGCCACCTCTGCCCCCCATGAACCCCCCATATGACCCATCCCCAGGACCAGCGGGGGGGCCCTCCAACCCCCCGGGACGGGTCAACCCAGCCCTCCCCATCAACCTCTTCTAGGGTCAGCTGACCCATAACCCCGCTCTGGGGCCCACCCATCAGCCCCCCCTCTAGGGCCAGGCTGCCCCAGCCCCGGACCCCTCACTGGGGTCAACCTGACCTGCGACCCCTCTCTGGGATCAACCCGCTGCCCCCATAATCCTTCTCTAGGGTCTCACCTGGCCCGTGACCCCTGTCAGGGTCAACCCAACCCACGACCCCTCCCCTACTGTCAACCCGGTCTGACCCGTGACCCCTTTCTAGGGTCAACGTGACCCATAACCCCTATCTGAGGTTAACCCAACCCAACTGTCCCCCACATCCTTCCCTAGGGTCACCCAAACCTGACCCCCGGCCCCTCTGGGGGGTTGACCCGATCTGTGGACCTGTCTTTAGGGTCCACCTGACCCACATCCGCTCTCTGGGGTCAACCCAACCCAAGTGTCCCCGTAATCGCTCCCAACGGTCAACCCAACCCAAACCATCGCCCCTCTTGAGAGTCAACCCCACTCCAGGGACCCCAGGAACCCCTCTTCTCAG
>NW_010534446.1:0-3731 GCF_000687285.1 Phaethon lepturus | reverse complement strand
CCGGCGCCCGGGGGTCACGCAGCCCCGCTGCCGGCCCCCGCTCGGGCACAGGGCAGAAGTCTACCTGCATGTCCCCAGGCTGCGTGGCATCCTTCCCCGGCAGGCAGAGCTCCGGCCGCCTGCAGCGCAAGCCGGGGCAGGTCACAGAGACATGGAGGCATCGCGAGCCCCGGAAAGGGATGCCACTTCCGAGAGACAGACGTCCAGCGACGATGCTAAGCAGCGATTTCCTTATATTGCTTCTTTCTCTGTGAACAACGCTACAGTTTGCAGTTTCAGTGGAAAGCATAAAGCTATTATTAGATTTCACTGGAACGGGGCCAGATGTGGCAGGTAAGTGCCTGGTGCCCTGTCCCAAATGGCACTATTTTAAGTGCATTTACAAAGCGGTGGGTAGCGCAATCGCCCTCCATGCTGCATGCAGGTTTTGGCCTCCCGCTCACGATACCTAATGCAACATCTCCTCTTCGCGTCTAGGACAACATGAGAAGTGCGATCTGAAGCCTGTTTCGCTGTTGATCCTGCACTGTGCATCGCTGAATTAATTTCCATGCGGTTTTGCACGGACATTCAGATCCTGAGTGGCTTTAAATCCCATATTCACCCCTGAAGCCTTATTGCAAAGGGGAGGCATAGTGAGACAGAAAGCTCTGGAAGAAGAGAAGATGCAAATAAAGTGCCTCCCCATGAGCTCTGCCAGCGCTGGCATTACGGTACAAACAACTCTTCTTCATCCTCCTCCTCAGACTGGAAAACACTCTTGTACAATAAGTGAAAATCAGTGTACCAGGATGGGGATTTTCCAAAGCAATGAAGGCTGCTATGGGAGCTGGGTCCACCGAAAGCCCCTTGAGTTAAACTTACCCCCAGGCGGGGGTCCAAGAGCCACCAAAGCAAGTGGTCATGGGCTGGAGGGCCACAGATCTGCTGTGTGACCCTTCCCAAAGCCTTTCCACTCCTTCCCAGGGTGGGAAACCAGGGACACGCCAGCAGTCAGAGTGCTTGGGACCGACCCGCCAGGCACTCTCCAGCATTTGGACTCTCGCTCCTGTCCTCCATATGTCCAGCCTTAACGTTGAAAGCAAACCTCTGCCAGGGACCTCCAGAGCTGCTGGAAGGGCAACGATCACAGTCCAACACCCAGCATGGGAACAAGCTGCCTACAGACAGCCAAGGGCAAGGTGCTCCCGAGGAATATCACAGCGAGAGGCTTAAACTGAGCCGTGAGAGCACGCTGCCAGCATGCGGGCATGCTGCTCGGGACCCTCCCCAGCTCCCTCCTCGTGCTCTGGGCTGGCCATGGACCTGTTTGCTTTGGAAATGGAGCTGGGTCTCCTGCGCAGGAGTGGTCCATGGGGCGACCAGAGGCTCAGAGAAGCATGTTTTCCTGCTAGCTTGTTGGGTGTCAGCTCTCAGGGATGCACGGCTTCGCTGCTTGGGTTTTCTTTTCCCCAGTCCTAGGAGCTGGCCTTTAGGATTAATACGTCTTCCAGGTAAACAGCCAGGAGCCAGACTGCCTTCCCTAGGAGGAGGGCCAAGGCATCTAAAGCCAATCTCTAGCCTACCATTTCCCAGACTCCGCACATGTCTAAGGGATGCCTCCTGGGGCTAGTGCCTTGAATTGTACAAAAGGACTCTTGGACGGTATAATGTAATACTACGTGTCACATGGCAGAGGTCCATGGGATGGTCAAGGAGCACAATACAAAAAATATTCAGCTGGAAACATCAATTTTCCCACTGTATCAGCATAACAAGGACTTTTGCAAATGCCTGATGTCGGGACAGGTTTATATTACACATGTCCCTGTCTAATCTACAGCTCTATTAAATAATACAATTATCCTATCATGACATTTTGCTTTGCCAGGAGAGCACAATATTTATACGTACATGCCCACAGTACTGCATTTCTGACAGGATACCATATTAATGACAAATTGCAAGTTTGGTAACACAAATCAGAAGAAGTTTTAAACCTGCTGGCTTTGGGGAAGTAAGATAAGCTTGTTTAGACACAGAAAAATTGCAAGAGCAGACGAAGTCATCGTATGCCGTTTGAATAAATGTTGATCTTCAAAATTGTTAACAGCTTTGCACTCAGAAGCTGGAGAGCTGCTGTAATAGATAATTCCTCAATGCTATTTCAAATGCATGACAGTAGAGCTGCTTTCAAGACACGAGCGGCTCCTCACTCACGGACCAGCCCAACTTCTGCCGATGGCACTTGCTTAAGGACGAAGCCAGAAGACATCGCCACGGCCAACGCGCCGGTGGTTATCCTGCCATGCTCCTGCTTCTCGCAGCAAGAGAAAACAAAGCCGAAAGTGCTCCAGCCCTTTTCGGAGTGACCCTGACGAGCAACTCCCCTCCCGCCCCTCCGAGCTCTGTGTTTTGTATCCTGCCTCCGTCCCCTCTCATGCTGCATCAGAAAACCTCCGCAGCAGTTTCGGGTCGTGTCTCGCGCAGCAGCATCTCCTCCTCTGCCCTCCTTCCCGCGGCTGCTGGATTTGATGCGTCCATGGGGAGAGCTCACACTGCAGCCCCAAAATGGCTGGAAATACCCAGGGAAACGGGTCTGAGCTGAGCCGGGGCTCTGCACAAGGCCCAGCTCGCAGCAGCAATGCTAAGGCTTTGCCTAGGACAGGCTGGAGTATCTCGCTCTTGCCCGCCCTGAATTTACTTAGAATATTTTACAGGCAATTTTCTATGGAGATGTTGGCCGCCCCCTCCCCTGCACATAATCAAAATATTTTGATAACCGAAAAATGTCAGGCAATACAGCAAATTTTGCAGTAAATAAATAGAGCAAATAACTGCAAAGACAAGGAGGGGAGGAGTGGGGAGCTGGTGCCTCTGCAGGAAGTTCTCCATCCTTGAACAACAAAAAAATCCTTTAAAATTATTGTTTTGATAAAAATGGTCTATTTTCTACAAAAATAATTCCCCCCCTCATGGAAAACGGAGGCTGATGGTAGGGAATCTCCTACTGCTGGTTCACACCGCTCTGCTTTGGAGGGCCAGCGCTCCCTCCGAGAGCACGGCACAGCCCCGCGGCACAGCCGTGCGTTGGCCCAGCAAAGGCCAAGCCGCTCTTCGCAGCAGAGAGGCAACGATTAGATGAATCGCCTGGCAAACCAGCCCTCGGCGAGATGCTAAACACATACCAAAGATGTGTGACAAATTGCAATGACAAGGTTGCGCTGGCAGGCTGGATGGCGGGTAATGAAATCCCTGTCCAGACAGTGCTACGCTCCGGGCACCCTTTGAGCCAAGAGAAGGCGAGAGATGCTGCCAAAAACCCATCGGCGCGACCACCACACCCATTGTCCACACCGCAGCGAGTGGCCGAGGCCACCGACGGTGCCCGGGAAGCCGCGGTTGGGACGGTCACGCCACGCACAAAGCTGGGGGGAACTGCAAAATGCCAGAGCTGGTGCACAAGGTCAGGTGGTGGAGACCCACAAAGAAACCAACCCTTAGGTCCGGTGGCCAGGGACCGACGCGCCGGAGGAAGGGTTAGCGCAGAAGCCAGGGCTCGAGATGGGCAGCGCCCTGCGCCCGTGGGGTATAACGCAATAAACGGAAGGCATGGCTCCCCGTTCCGCACGTGGGGAACCACCAGGTGCTGTGGCCACGCGCACCCACGCCTGCTCCCCACCACCACCCCGGGCACCCCGCGCTGCCCACCCACGCTCCCTGTGCCCCACGCAGCCCCCGCAGACACAGGG
>NW_010534445.1:8868-18347 GCF_000687285.1 Phaethon lepturus | reverse complement strand
GCCCACGCGAGCTGAGCGAGCAGGCGCCCCGCCTTGCGTACCGGAGCCCAGCCTCCCCAGGCGCAGGGCCGCGCTGCCAACCCAGCGCTGGCACGCCAGCCAACTGGTCACCTTTCCCGCGCGATATTTAACGAAGACGCTTGAATAGCAGGAAAATTAATAAACAACTGCGGTCTGGTTGCAGCAATTTGTGTAAAATGGAACCCCCCCCCAAAATCTCCTAATAAATCATTAATTGTGATGTGCCTGCCCAGCTGCAGTGCAGGAACAAGCAAATGCCATCCTAATTGATCGCTTCTTATTCCACCTTTATAGGCCTGCATTTTTTATTGTGAGGGCTGAATAAGCCCAGAGGTGTAAAAAACCTCTAGATTATACTCTGTGTATCTGCCAACTTGATATTTAGATCAATAATCCTCTTTCCCCCCCACCCCCACTCCTACTACCGGTAATTTAGCTTTTCTTCCTAGCAGCCTAATTGCTGTTCTCTTAAGCCTTACTATCAATTCTCTGACCTTTAATTTCCAATATCGTTTGCTGTACGGACGACTGTACTAGGTCTGCAGGTTGTCCTACCCCCTCTGTGCCGTACGGGTCAGAGCCAGGTATCAGCCTCTGTGACAGTCGAACAATGACTTCCAGGTTCTCGCTCCACTGTCGTCGTGCAGCAGAGACCACAAGCTCACTCCAATCTCCCCCAAAGCTCCATAAAGTCAACCATATTCTGCGTGCAAATCAGATTTTGAGATGCTAATTTCTAAATCACATTTCTTTAAAGAACTACTCACTCTGGCGTGGTCTTGAATAAAGATCACCCTCTACGTGATGTCCTCGCTTTTTTCTGAGGCAGCCCATGGCACCCCTGCTCTGCATTACACCACCCAGCAACCCTTAAGGATGCTCATCAACCCTTAAGGATGCTCATCAACCCAAAAGAGTGAAACCCTTAAACACATCAAACCTCTTTGCTGTTGGTTTGTCAGGCTCATGCCCACAACATCCCCTGCACTACAGCGTCCCTGCTTCAACTTCACGTTCGCTTGGATCTATTCCACAGTCAATCCACGTAGGCGTATCATACTTCAGACTAGTTATACGCCATGTGGCAAATGCTTCCCAAAACGTTATCTATAAAGCCCAACACACTCTTGCCAGCCCGCAGTTTTGCTCTGCTGGGACAAGGCCCAGCTGTCACAGTGCTCATTCAGAACGAATTGCTCGGGCTGCAGGCACCGGCGCGTCGTGGACGGGCCATGCCCAGCCGAGTGGAGGGAAGTGCATGACAATTAGCTCACCAACTTTTCAAGTTGCTTTGGAAGTCCTGCCTATACCTCCAGTGGTTTGTGCTATCTCTTCTCCCTGGGATCCAGCGATAGGAGGTGTGGGAATGGTTCAAAGCTGCGCTGGGGAGTTTTAGGCTGGACATTAGCAAGCATTTCTTTACCAAGAGAGTGGTCAAACACTGCAACAGGCTTCCTAGAGAGGCAGTCAATGCCCCAAGCCTGTCAGTGTTTAAGAGACATTTCAACAATGCCCTTAACAACACGCTTTAGCTTGGTCAGCCCTGAACTGGTCAGGCAGTTGGACTAGATGACCGTTGTAGGTCCCTTCCAACTGAAATAGTCCTGTCCTGTCCTGTCCTGTCCTGTCCTGTCCTGTCCTCTCCTATCGTGCCTCATCTGCCTGCAAAGAAGCTCTCACAGCTCCATGCATGGTGTGGTGGAGGCAGACCACCCACTTATTTACTGGGAGATTCTACAAGGAACGACGAGCGATGTTCAGTGCGGTCTCAACACGCATTTCCACTTCTGCTGGATGAGTTAAAAACCAACGGCAAGGCCTAAACTTTTGCACTTCTAAAGCTGATCTCATGATGGGGTGCAGACAACATCCATTGTGTTCCTGCAGTTGACAGCAGCCACTGGCTTTATACTTCGTCTTTACTGGTGTTATTTTTTCAAAATCTCAAGTAATGACTGGTTTTGGGCTAAATTACAAGAATTACTCTTTGAATAGGAAGACAAAGCAGAACAGAGGAGAAGAAAGCAACACCCTTTCTTCCAGAAGCAGCAGAAGAAAACCTCTCATTTCAGACTCTCTGGCGTAAGAAAGGAATGTGCAGGTTTCACCTTGGTTCAAAGACTCTTCAAGTACTTGCCAGGAGTTCAGAGACAAGAGCACGTAACAGTAAAAGGATATTAAAAAAAAAAAAAAAGAAGTTTGCATGTCTGACAATGAGCGCTAATTTTTTTTCATAATCAGATGTTACATTCTTGTGACAGTATGAAAAGATGCTACAGAAATGATGCTACAGGACACTATTCTGCTGCAAGATAACCATTTCCAGATAAATACATCTTATGAAATGAGGTTCGAAGTTTGCATAGAAATTTAGATATTTTATAAAAATGCATTACAACACAAAGGAGCTTTTTACAATGTTCATATGAAAGGTTTAAAGAGAGATTAAAATTATGTCCTTGGAAAGGCATATAGCCTTGTCAAGGAAAAAAAAGTCTACATTAACCCCATGTAGGAAAGTTGTACTTTATCTGTATTTCAAAGGGTATAAAGAACCACTTTAATCAACCTACTTGACTTTGGGGACTTGCACGTCTCACTGAAACTCATGAAATCTGGCATAGTGTGGTTTCCAGAACACAAAAGCCTTTAATCTGTAACCTGGCACTCTTGTACATTCAAATCCTGATACTATCTCCTTGTTAGGAAGAAAAATTGTGAATTTACCCAAAATGGGATCTCATCTCATCTAAATGATGTAGCCTTTGCAACAGTGACCTTTAACAATGGTTATACTCAACAATAAAAGATTTTATCTTGGGAGCCGGTGGAAACAGTATATGTTAAAATTCTGATCTGATAGCACAGCCTTTTATTTTCCAGTTTTAGAGAAGAATCCTTTGAACATTTCATTTGCTCTCTTGTCTAACATACCTTTGTTTCTTGCTTACAGAAGGAACAGCAGGAAAAGGTAGCTGATACCATTCTGCAGACTATTGGATCGTCAGGTGTAATTAATAATGCTATCTTTTAAATAGAGGCATAGATTTTAAAACAGCTGGAACTGCCTACAAAGCCTCATTCTTAAAAGAAAGAATTTATATACATACATTTATATAATAAAACATCCTTGCACAGATACATCATTGCTTTACAACGGCTGACAGCCCTATGCTCCCCTTCAGCTGCAGAACTAAAGGCTGCACGACTTGCCCACGTCTGCCAAGGCAGTTGTAGAACTGGCTCTGGAGCTGTGTCCTGCCCTCCGCTGCCTGCATTGGGGCAGGATCCTGAGAACACCATTAATTCTTGTGTTACTTGATAAATCCATCAGGTCAGCCTGGATTAGTCTATTGATCTCCCCCGTGCATTGCCATGCAGCCCTGTGATCCCCGCCGAGCTACCGAGACGGAAAAGCTCCCAGACAGGAAGGCTGGCAGGGAACCGTGCGCTGGGGATGAGCTGGATCACCAGCACGGCTCTTCCCCGGGCTCTGCACCGCGTTGGCTTCAACTGAGGAGCCTGAACAGGTTTGTACAGCTGGGGAAAAACAGGCCAGAAGAACAACCGGTTGTAAAGCTCTACCGCCTCGAAAGCCAACAGCGGTTCGCTATGTCGACCTTCCTGAGCTGCCAAGGCAGTGCTGGCGTCGCGCGTCGCACCCAGCACGGCGGGAGGAGAGCTTTCCAACGCGCAGACCGTGTCACTCGCCCTGACTCTCTAAAACAACCGTCTTCCTTAAAAGAGGGTGAAATGAATTCATTTGTTGGAACCTCAAGCCTCAAATTTCTTTCTCTTTCTTCAAAGTGCAAGTTGGCAAATAACTGCGCTGTTTTGAACAAAACTTTGAAAGCAGTATTTTTTCTGATTTACATGTAATCCAGACTAAGAAAAATGGTGTGACAGGGTTCAGCTCCTACTGAGCAAACCTGCTCCACAGGCCTGACTCTGTATTTCTTGGTGAGGTGTGTATAGAAGAGGATGTTTCAATTCAGGCACCTGTAATAAAGTTTCATAAAGAAGGGCCTTAAGCTGATAAGTCTGGTTTAGGATTTTCTTATTAACTGCCCACTGCTCATAATGAGTTTTTATTTTTTTTTTTTTTTTTTTTCAGATTTTAAGGCATATAAAAGCTGCTCATGGGCCTTTGGGATCTGAAGGCGGATATTTGGGAAAGGGAGAATTTTAAGAGTACTGAAACTGAATTTTTTTATGTACACTATAATCCTGGTATTGAGATTTTTAACAAGTTTCCTGCGTAGCACAGCTCAGCCAGTCTGCATGCTGACTCCAGCTCAAACCTCCTCTGCACTGCAATTGAAATCTCTGTTGTTTCCAGATTAGTCTCAGAATTAGCACACAGGCGGATTTATTATTTTTTTTTCATGACTAGGTTTGAACACCACAATCAGGTGCTGGCCATAAAAAGGGTTCCTGTCTGGACAGAGCATCCTTGTAGGAGAAAGGCACCGAAACATGTGTTTTATTGTAGAAGTGCTGCGACTGTAGTTTAATGATGCGCTGGTGCCACGATGGCCAATTTTTTTATGACCTTACTGCTGCGTAAAATGTAACGGCAATGCCTGTCAGTGGGGTGAGAGGGAGATTTGTGTGCCCCCCACCTGCTCCCAGCGCTGTGGTTTCTGCGGGAAGGGCATCAGGAGTGGGGGCCGCGTCTCTGTGTTGCAGGGGATGCTGAAGAACCCTCCAGTTTGCAGACAAACTCAGACGGTTCAGCTGCAGCAGTGCAGAGGAAACCTGCCCTTCCGAGCCCACCTTCTGATGGAGTCCCTAAGATCATAGAACGGTTTGGGGTGGAAGGGACCTTCACAGGTCATCTAGTGCAACCCCCTGCAGGGACGTCTTCAACCAGGTCAAAATCTGGCGTTACAGAAAAATGCACGCCTGCCTGCTTACAGCAATTCAGAGCATGGAATGAAGACTAAATTAAACGCTGGGTAATGCATCAGACTTGCCACAAGAAAGAGGCTTCTAGCTGAAATTTTGTTTACAACAGGGAAGTCAAAGCACATGCAGCAGAGAAATGCAGTGAGAAATGGGAAGGTATTAGGTCAAGGAAAAGAGGGAGTCACTACATACTTGTGAAACTATACTATATATACTTGTAAACTTAAGAAGGAAAATGTTTTTATTTATTCTTTTATTTTTTGGCAATTAAAACACATTCTTGCACTAAGCTGAACAGTTTGAAAAACTCTATCATGCTCAAAAAAACTATGTGAAACCTTTTAACCATCCTCTCTGATTTTACCTCTGGCTGTCCTGTGTTCTGACCCTTTCTTCTACAATTGGGAAGCGTTAAGACATCTTGGACAGGTAGACATATTTGATAAGAGAAAACTCACAGCGCTACCAAATCCTTTGCTAAATCTCCCTTTTTTCCCCCCAGTATGTCACTAAAGATTTAATAAGTGAAATGTACTTAATGAAATTCCAGATATATATCCTCTTAAAATGACATACCTTGGAAGCAACTGTTTTTAAGGCAACAGAATATTGAAGAATTAAAAACCTGCCGACCCAAGGAAGTTAGCCAACCTGAGAAGGGGATTTATTTCAGTGCCTTGCAATAACAGGGCTACAAAATATATTTAAATTTCTCAGCCTCACATCAGTGCCTGAGATGCTGTGTACTTTTAAGATAATGAACTAATCCACTACCAATGGGTATTTGCCTAGGACATCTGGCAGACGTGGAGACGTACCTGCCAGGGCTGTGTGGACGTCCTGCCTAACCAGGGACCTCCTGGATGGTGCTGGGTGTCTACATTCCAGCAACCGAACTGGGCCCTCCAGTGCCAGGTCTGGGCTCAGGAGGAGAATTAGGATACCGAGTATGTATCCAAAAGCAGAAACAGCCATATAATCTAGAGAAAATGATTCAAATTTGAAAGAAATGCTGCAGACAGATTTTAGAAAAGAAATGCTGGTGTGGGTAGACACGTGAGATACAGAGCATTAGTGTCTGATTTCTCCTTGAAATTTTAGCTTGACTGACACACCAGAGGTTACGGCAATGGTGTGACCCACACACACGTACCAGGTGGTGGAGACCAGGGTGACTTCCATCACGGCACATCACACAGTAGGAAGGGGGCATTTCTCTGTAGATGCTCACTTTTGACTACGGTGTTCTTGTTAGCAGCACCTGGCTGCGTCACACTCGTTGCACACGCGTGGCCCACGCGTGTTCTAGCAGCTCTTTCGCACTGGACAACTCTTCTACGCCCCTACGGAAGGTGTGGGGATGTGGTCTACAGCTTCTCCCTCCAGATCTCATTCACATTAAGCAGGGAAGGAGAAAGAGGAGAGAAGCCCCTGCTAAGTGAGCCATCGCACCAGGAGGTACAAGCACTGCCAGATGCTGCAAATGAAACGTCTCATGACAAATGGGTTACGGCAAGCGATAGCTGATAGGTGCCGTCACACCGCATGGGTTGGGGTGGTCTTGCCAGCGCGCAGATATCCTGTGTTTTGATAATATTAACCTGACTGCATAAACCAGCCAAACAGCAGGCGAGAAAATCAAATGTCAAAACAAATGATTACGTATCTCTACGATGCCGATGGATACGCATGTTGCCGCTCAACCCCATTGACGACAGCTACGTACAAGAACTATAAAGAAAGGAGAGCATCGCGCTGTACGTCACAGGTGGGCACATATGCATGAGGCACACAGGCACAAGAGGTTGTGCTGTAACTCCTGGATTTCAGCCACTTACGTGGTGAGAAGCAGGGCACAAGCGGCATCGTGGGCGCTACCTCCCGTGCGCTGCTGTAGCTCTAATTGGATGGGATGGCACTCGCTAGCATCGAGAGAAGAGGTTATATTATACTTGATTTTACACCAAGCACTACATGTGTCCAATTTGAGAGAGACCAATACAGATTTTTTTTAATATCCCTCACCCCCACCTTTTTTTTTTTTGTGACAGAAAATTGAAATCTGTAATGAAACTATCGTTCCCATTTTTTAAATCACTGGTCTTTGGCAATTTTAAACTCCGAGGTCTGAAAAATTCATTACTACTAACTTCCATCAAGGGTGTTCCTGAAACCAAATTACTTAATCAACACAATTTAGCTTCTTGTGTAGACCTAATTCAGAAAAACTTTATCTTCTTGAATTGTTATTGCAATTAATTTCCCCCCCTTCTTTTTCTGCAGCAGACGACATTTCAGTAATTAGATATTTTATAAAAATGAGTTATTCATTCAGGGTAGCTTCAGTTTTACATTTGATTAATCATATTACCACCGAGGTCTGGGTTTTGTCTCCAAGGAAAGTTTAATGACCTCATTTTAATCCTTCTTTTAACCACCAGGCAGGTATCAATGAAGAGAAATAAAATTATCTTCTTTTTTCTTTTTCTCTCTTTTTTTTTTAATCTCAAGATTACATTTGATGTTTTTTCTGTGTGACTGACCCATTTACAAGGAAGAATCTAGCTGATTCCAATTAGGTTCAGGACAGAATCAGGCTAAACAGAGCCTTGAACTGTGCCTTAATAACTAATGCTTAGTGTAATGAAGAGGAACCAGAACTGTTTCACCAAACGGCTGTTGGTTGAGAGCACTGTACATGATTAATTTGGTGATAATTTGAAAATGAACGTACTGAAAGGAAATAAACAAAACAAAAGCCACTGTAAATTTAGGTTTTGATTAATGGGGTCTATTAGTAAGAGACTTCTACCGAGGAGACCACATTTTTTTTTATATTAATGCACATACACCCACAGAATGTAATGGAATAATTCACAAAACCCAAAATTTATTTGGGACGAGAGACTTGGAGATTATTGATGATTGTTTGCCTTATATCAGTATCTATCTATGCTTTGAATCTAGCGGTACGCGTATCTATATTTGTGTATTTGTACATATACATCTTTGTATCTATCCATCCATCTTGCAGCCTACACTGCGTAGTCTCAAAGGTATTTCATCCTTTCTGTCATACGCTACACTGATGTAAAGATGTAACAGAAGTCACAGAAGAGGCTGATGATCTTTTCATTAAGACACAGGGAATTACTGTTTTCTCATAAACCGAGAAATATCTTCCATTTTAGATGAAAGAGGTGATAAAATAAAGAGCAAAAGTTGAGTATCCACAAGAGAATATGAAGCATGTCTTGTTTTCCACAGCATTGCACTGAAAAGGCCTCCAGGCACTTTCTTAAAGATGCTGTGCCTGGGAAGAGCCGTAGCGCTCGCGAAAAGTCCGCACCCCGCGGTGGGGTCTCATGCATTCCTCATCAGAATCAGAACCGTGCAGGCATCACATCTCCCAGGCTCTGCGGGACAGGCTTTGCATTTAGCTCGGGATCCATGATCAAAGGTGAGTGTGATTCAAAAGGCAGGTCAAGATGTAAATAATTTATATGAAGACATAAATACTTTCCTAACCACAGCTAACCCACGTGTCTGCAGCAGCAAAGCCCCTGGCATTAGTGTGGCGAGTCCTGGCAAGGCTGAGGCAGGGTGAGAAGAAAGAATATTATTTCTGCTTGATCCCTCGCCATTTGTTACCGCTACCCCTTTGACCTAACATCCTTGGTCTAATCCATTGCTCATGACAAAGGCTTTCACCAAGACGGGCAACGTAACGAGAGGCAGAAAGCCTCTTTCCATTTATAAACACTGAATTCCTATTTAGGAAAACTAAACTGATTTGTAGTTTTTAGACTTCACCAACTATATATTTAATTGAAACACAGAGAGAATTAGGTAGAGGCTCATGTACCCAAATGCTATCAGGCATATTCGATTCACTTGAATATAATAACTTATTTCAGTTAGACGATGACAGCTCTGTAACAGCCCAAGCTTTACTGCGTAGTTCGGCTGAGCTTCGTTTTGATTGGAAAATTGCAAGCGAACACAGTCACCTGGGATTTTCCATGAAAGCACAATTGATTTTTAACGATAAATCCTGTCTGCAGGACTGTACAGAACTCCTGGGTTTGTTTTCAGCTGTAAAACAATGCAGTCCTGTAGATTTTCTCACTATGGTATTAAGTCTTTCCCCTTGCCAGCTCGGCCCTGCGCTGTTCACCTTGATTTCTGCCTCGTGACAACTACCTTTAAATTATGCCACAGGCATAATTTTGATGATTTTAAAATACTGCAGCATTCAGGCTAATTTATATTCAAATGTCCTTGCACTCTTTCTGAATGGCACCGGCGTAATGACGGGGAACGCGAGATCTGAATGGGCAACTACATACGCAGCTTTAGCCCACACGCTGGGAAATCAGGTACACGGTGCTCAAGATTGAAGCCCTTGACCTTTTGCAGATCTAGACACATGCACAGGTCCCAGGAGACAGTTAGCTACCCACTTCCACTGGTTTTCCCAGGATCAGCTGTGGTAAGACCTCTTTTTAGGACAGCCCTTGGTAGGCGTCCTGGTCCATTTTTCTGTCTGT
>NW_010534445.1:5047-8837 GCF_000687285.1 Phaethon lepturus | reverse complement strand
CTGCTGGGTTCTCCCTTCACAGCGTAAGATTAATTTGTAAAACATGGGCATGCATGTAAAAGGGATTTCTCTTAACGCTCATGTACCGAATGCTTCTGGATACACCTGGCTATAAATGTATGTGGGAAACCCCAAACTGCTGGCAGGCTGACCTGGTTTCAGATTTTGGTTTCCTACCACCATTAAATGTAATTTCCCCAAATTAGACCTATCTCATCTTTGCATTGCAGTCATTTGGAAGTCAGTACCTTTCAGCCTGAAGGAAAAGCTGACGGTTTTCTTTGCTATTTGCTATTTCTGAACTCACCGTTAAAAACAGCGTTCACTAGGATTCATCTCGGGGGGCTGGAGACCAGGTGAAGCATTCACCCCAAGCTTTGCCACTTGCAAAAAAGTCACATTTTTACTGCTCACATCAGCTATTTCTGCAACTTTGGACAGTGCTGCTCTTGCATTGGTCGATGCACAGCTATATTTTGTCCTCAAACAGTGTTAACAGGAGAACAAATGCACATAGAACAAGGAATAAAATTTTGGTTTGTGCTCTTTGTTTGCTCTTCCAGATTCTTGGCCAGTTGACAGAGCAGGAGGACTAAGGGACCGCTATGCCATGGCTGTGACAAAGGCAAATTGGATCCTAGGAAACATCAGTGCTTTTGTTCAAGACACTGAAAAATCTCATCTGGATTACTAGATACAAATCTGGTCAAAAGAAAGAAACCTGAGCAGAGGCTGGTGCACAGCAGGGTTAGCAAGATAACCAGGGCAATGGAAAGCTGTAAAGTAAAAAAGGGGTTGGAGGAGCTTGGCTTGTGTAGCTTCACAAAACGGTGTGCACTAGTATGTCAGGGTGGAGACGGGGGAAAAAGTGGGAAGGAAACATCAAAACCGGAGAAGGAAGAGCTATTTATGGTACAGGACAACGCTCGCATGGCAGTGATGTAGTGAGAACCTGCTTCACTTTCAAATTTCAAAGCACTTTTCAGAGTGGGCTCATTAGCATTTTCCATAGTACTCGGAGGAGCCACAATACCTGCACAGACGAAGGTCAGGCGTTTTTGGCAGTGCAGTGCCAAAACCAAAAAGCCCTTTTAACTCGGGCCCCTCTCCATGTCGTTTCGTTCATGAGGCGCCGAGCTCCTCATTGCCGACCGATTCAGTCCAGTACGAGCCAGGTTACTAACTCAGCACTACTGTAGCAGCCAGAGATGAGCGTGATCTGACACTATTAATTAGAGAGCCCAGTTAAAAACTGGCAAGAACTGCTTTTTCCAATGTACTTGCAACAAATACTTGCTCCTTCACTGATCAGCCCAATCCACTTTGCAACCTAGATTAACCTCACCCAGCAACACATCCCCTTCTGCTAGAACACAAGCATCTCCCTGTGCACAGTGTTATTCTGCACCAGCTATTCCGCTAGAATATTGGTCTTTGGCCAGACCGCCTTTCCCAGGCCAGCAAGAGTCACCGCTGCCCGGGCCCTGCGAGCCAGGAGCACCCACCCGTGCCCCACAGTCTGGTCCTGAACCTTTGGAGCTGCTCCTAACGGGGGTCAGCGCCGGGATGAGCCAGCAAGGCAGCGCAGTTGGGAAGGGGATGCAGTCCTAGAGCTGCCTCTTTAAAACATGCTCCACTGGATTCGGCCTCAGAAGAGGAGATTCTCAAAGCAGTGCCAAAGGGCAAATTTTAAAGTAGCTTTAAATAAGACCTCCTAAGGCTCAGGAGCTTAAAGAACTTGAATAGCCCAGTTTCTTTTTTTCCTTCCTTTTTTTTTCTTTTAAAGGAGAGGTTGATTGCCAGCCAGGTTTTCCCAAGAATCCACAAGCTCAACTAATCATGAGCACTTCAGCCCTGTGAAATAATATTTCCCTTACATGGGCTACTATAAAAACAAGTTCTGCACAGTAGGCAAATTTAAAATAACTTTTAATTAACATTTAAGACAGAGAAGTCTGATCATGCAAATTCATCTGCGTCTCCTCTCTGCGCCTGATTGTTCCTGATTGAATACGATAAAAATAGACTTTGTACAAGTCAAGTGTAGGCATGGATTTCTTTTACTTCTCCTCCCCTCTGATTATGCATTTCCTTAGATAAAGTGGAAATCCTTGGATGGCTATTAACGGTATCATGGGTCAGACTGGAAAGGGCATCCTGCTTGATAGGAGTTAAAGATTTCACTGGAATTAAAGGCATTCCTTCTGTGAGCAAAAAAGATGGCTCCACCTCGCATAAAATCTCACCTGAGACTATCCAGCATTGTTCTGTCTCAGTTGACTTTTAATATCTGAAATGCTGACACTAATTTCATTGCACCTCCCCTGTATCTGAGGTGAGCATCTGGCCAGAGGCTCAGCTATGGATCTATATTAATACGGAAAAAGTGCAACTCGCCTGCACACAAGAGATAAATATTGGAAGGGAGGTAGAAGAATTTCCACATAATTAAGACATGGCAGAGGACACGACCCTGTTATGAGTAGCAGGGGCTCTGGATAACGGAGGGCACACTGATACCAGTGCCTTTATCTTCTAAGAGTTACGGAGCCAGTTTCCTGGTAAAACTTACTACAAAGCCTGTGTAACACAGTCCAGTTAAAATTTCACCCTTTTACACCAGCTGATGATTTGGCAGATGCAAAACCCACCAAAAATGCCACGAGAATAAACTAGCACAGCTGCTTACACCCTAGGGACCACTGAAAACCTGGGCATGGGGGAATTAAACTGCCCTTTCCTAAGGCATCCGACCCAGAGCCCGCAGGCGCGGCTGGTTGGGCACGCTGCGCAGGCAACGTTACCTCTGCTCCTTGGGAGAGGGAAGAATTGCCTCTCTCCATTTATTTTTGCAAGCAGCAATGTCACATGAAGAACACAACACAAAGAGCGGGCTGAGGTCCCTTGACTAGCCGGAAGAGCTTTCCCTGGGTCACAGTCCTGCACTAAATTATTAGAAGAGCTACCTTGGACGTTTACGGCGTTTCACAGGATGCTCCGCTCTTCTGGCGCAGATCTGATTGCTTCCCACCCCAGGTCAGTCTCTCGTGAGACATTTCCTCACTGTTGGCTGCTCTCTGATGCTTTCAGCACAGCCAGATAGCACCGCAGATCCAGAAGAGATTCACCATCGTAAAAACCAGAGTTGGGCAGGACTAGAGGAGGTCACCTCGCCCTCGCGCCTCGCAGTTCGACGCAGGTAGTCCTGGTCATGACTATCAGTCTGGACAGTCATGGAGACTGGATTTAGAGTTAACAGCAGACTTTGGTTTAAAATTGTTCCGTCTAGCGACTTGTGATTTTTCCCCTCCATATAATTTCAGAATCCTTTGTATAGGAAGGTGAGGCTACTTCTTGCCCTGCTGTTGTGCAGGATCTTCCCCCGGCCTTTCAGGTGATGCGCTAAGGGTATGAAAACCACATTGTTCCACTTTCACAAAAGCAAGCAATAATTTTTGAGTTTTATCAGAGTATCTCCAATTTGCGCATCTAAGCATCTTCCGTGTGATTTTTATTGCTCTTTTTCCACGCCTCCTCAGGCACTACATTTTGATCGCAGCCCATCTGGTATTTCGGATGTCCATTAGCCACCACGCCTCGGCAGGTCATTCACTCCTGCGGACGTGCGATTTTGGCTCTTGTACGCCTGTGTCTGAACTTCCCCAGGGTCCGTGCACGCAGTCTCCTCACGCCCCTGCCCGGCGTGCCCGACTATGGACGTGATCGGACTTCCTCGACCATCGCAGCGGCTGGTTTCTTCTCTCCCGTCCCGCTGGTTAGATTTACACCG
>NW_010534445.1:0-5036 GCF_000687285.1 Phaethon lepturus | reverse complement strand
TTCCTGCTGCTGACTACATGAGCTGTGACACCAGCATGGTGCAGTGTCCTCCTGAGCTACGTTCTTATCCAGAAACGATTAAGTCTAAAACCACCCTGGCTGAATGACAGGTAATTTAGGAGCGCTATAGGGTGGGCCTTTGTATGTGTCTATGCTGAATACAGCTGCTTGATTTCCTTTCATCTGGCAGTTTTCCAAGAGCAAACCACAATTTCAGTTACTCGGCCTATTTTGTTTTTACAACAGCATCTCAATACGGAAGTATTCAAAATAAAAATATACTGTATGTCTCTAAACAGTCCCCAGTCTTAAAAAAGACCATGGGCTTTCTTACCCTCTGAGGAGCTGTAGATTTCCTGGAAAGAGATTTTTGCCATTTTTTAGAGGTGTTAAAATGCAGATCAGACTGTCTGAGGACAGCAAGGAGATTCAG
Organism: Phaethon lepturus; assembly: GCF_000687285.1. Taxonomy (NCBI): domain Eukaryota; kingdom Metazoa; phylum Chordata; class Aves; order Phaethontiformes; family Phaethontidae; genus Phaethon; species Phaethon lepturus. The sequence goes on along the minus strand of NW_010534445.1, from coordinate 4,603 downwards.
CTCAGGCTTAAAGAGACCGATCAGCCCGATGCTGTTCTCTCTGCCAGCCAGGGAAAAAAATATTATACTTTCATACTCACATGAAATTCATCCTGGCTACACCTGGGAGTATATCAAAGATATTTGTTTCCACAGAATCAGAAAATATTACTGTGAAACACCCTTGGTTTTCAAATCTTTATAAAGTCCCATGTACTACTGTGTAAAGCCCTTTGGCCCTTGCAAAACTCCTTCTTCAGTGATTGGAGTTAGAGAAATAATGGTACACATCGACCCCACGCACAGGAAGAGTAGCTTTTTCTAATCCATTTAACACAATCCTATGGATAATTCTCTTGATGGCTTTTATTCCTTCTAGGTCTAACACAGAGAGACATTAAATGCTCAGAATTCACCTGAAAGCAAATTTCCATTATCTCACCTTCCATCAGACTCAGCTTTGGAAAGTGTTTTGGAAAGACAATAAAATACACCACATTTGGAGGGATGCTGCCCTCCAGAAGGCACTGACTAACCTGACACAGCTCATCCTGCTACCCCAAACCTTACCTCCTAACTTGCATTTGGAGAGAAGGACCAGGCAACCTGGGTCATCTGGAACAACCTGTGTTTAAATGACATGGCCACTAGATGTCATTCCTTTTTCACTCAAATGAAGGTTAAAGAAGTATTTACCTGGCAGAATAGGGCACCCCCCGAACACTAGCAAGCTGGGGCACACGTACTGCTGTGGTGAAAAGTCCCATGGCCTGGGAGACACAAAACTCTGTAAGACTGGCTCCTACAAAATTTTCCAGAGAGAAGAATCCCATGCTGGCAGGAGAAAGCACCAGACAGCCCAAGACTTGTATCAAATTTTTATGGCTCTCCACAGCTGTATGTATCATACTATAGGAGATATTTAATGACAACTTTATAATTTAAAGCTCAGTGTATTCACCATGGCAGATACAACACACGTGCTGCTGGTAAAGTCACTCTATACTGGCTGGAGCAGCAACGCAGGCTGCAGACTGACGCTCCAATCTGAAAATGTGTTGGGTGCTCATTTTTCTCTGATTCAGAAGGAACTTAGTGCCTTCCTTTTTCTGAGAATTTAGGTCCAAGCCACTTCGTCAGAAAATGCTGGCACTGCTCGGGAGTGAGCACATCACATCCATGAGCCCGGGTCCCGACGGTGATGGGAAGGAAGGACCCGGACTCCACAGCTCACAGGGAGCCAACCTGGGGCCGCGGTGGCATAAATTGGGCTCTGCAAGACTTCCTTGAGTTCTGATACGTATTTGTAGCTTGTCAGGGTATAACTAAGGGAAACGTTGGTACTACATTAATAGGCATTTGCAGACCCTTTAAGATGGAATGAAAATTCAGAATAATATAAATAATAAAAACATTCCTCAAAGGATGTTCAGTGACTTGAGCACATTACAGTCAGACTTTCTGTATTTTTAAAGATTTGGTATCAGTTTAAGATACATCATTTCCTGCTCTTTGTTGATCCTCATATGACTATAGACAGGGGATACACAACGATTTCTCATTTATCAGCATGTAGACTTCTGTACTGCTTTGTGGTTTCTAAAATTACTATGCACATTTCAGATGTTCTACATCTATGGATTATGAAGGCTGGAAGGCACCAGATCACATTATTTCACCTTAACCAGCTCTAAAAAAGTGCCATTTGCAATATTTTTCTTTTTTCCCCTTGTCCCTCAGTAATAGCAGCTTGGAGCACATGAGAACATGAATAGAGAAGTACTGTACTAATATAAGAAAGATCTTTAACTGATTAAAACCAGATGTACTAAAGAATGTCTACACGTTTACTGCCGGCACACACAAATACATCTGTTAGATCTATCAGTGAAATACAAATTTTACCGGATACTTGTTACCGTTTACTGCTTCCTCAACATCACATCCAAGCTACTAAACCCAAAATACCTCTTACTGCTCAGGATTTCGTCAGTAATAATAACTCTGATATGTTTACAGCCAATTGCTGTGAAACAACTGTATCCTCTTCGGTGCAATCAGACATAGTCTGTTTGCCACATTATTTCAGCTCCTTTAGTACCTCAGCGAAATTGGTCACCAAATAGTTTTGCTAGTCCATGAATCATTCTTCTTTGCCCTTTTCCTTTTTTCCTCCTTTTTTCCCCCGCAAAGTCTTTGTTCCACAGTTATCTATCAAGTTCCTCCTATCTGCCAAACCAGCTGAGAGAGACGAGGGATATAAACACCCCTGAATTACAAACACGTTGTGTGTCCATGCATCGCTGTGCTGATGTATTGATACTTACAGTGCTGGTAGTGAATTCAGGCGGGTTGTCATTCACATCTGTCACAGTAATGATCGCTGTTGCCGTGTTTGAGAGACCATAGTTAAGATTTCCTTCCATATCTGTGGCTTGAACAATGACTATATACTGCTGAACTTTCTGGGGGGGGGAAAAAAAAGGGAGAAGAAAAGATGAGAAACAAAAATGCATCCTGTAAAATGCCTTGGTTTATTTTCTGTATACAAGTGCAATCTTTAAGTAGATTAAGAAGTTAAGCGGATTCAAAATGTTGGTAAAAAAGACAGATAAAATTTTCTATCATGTTTTTGAAGGGATTTTTGCCTAGATTGGTGGATATCACCCGTTTTATGGGAAAATAAAAATCTTAGGGGCAAAATTCCTCGGTTGAAACAGACATTTTTGTTAATTTTTTAAGCATGTTCAGCAACATTAGTTTCTGACTTCTGAGAACCAGTAAAAATTCTGCTAATGTGTTTTCACTGAAAACATCGCAAAGAACATTATATCCCCAAAATTGACAGCAACATTGCCTGGCAGCCCTCCAGCTCATTCTGTTCACACAGTTCGATGCCCACAAAGCATTTTGATACTTAAAATACTCTCCATGTTTCAATCCTTAACACAATCTTGGTAAGTAAGGAGAATTTAAGTCCAGTATGAAAAAAAAAAAAAGATTCAGTGCAATAAACAGAGGCTCAGCAGAACCTATTTAAAATCCTGAGCACCCCAAACAACACGGCTCTCAAAGAAAAAGCCTTACACAGCCAGCCATAAAAATCACACATTAAAGTTTTTCCAAACGATGCCGTATGGCAATGCAATTGGAAAATAAATCTGAATAAAATAGGAGAGGGCATCTGATCTGGCATGCCTGTGCATGTCCCTGGGATGTCTCTCTACTTCAGAGTATCTGCCCGCACAGAGAAAAGCCTCCTCATCTTTAAAACCGGCCTCAACAATAAATTTTCATTTGGATCTGCAGCATTTACTATTGATGTCTACACGTGTTGCGCTCAGGGCACATAGAATCACAGAATCACAAGGTTGGAAAGGACCTTCAAGATCATCAAGTCCAACCATTAATCCAGCGCCACCATGTCCCCTAAACCATGTCCTGAAGCGCCACATCCACACTTTTTTGAACACAAACATGGAGCACTCGACAGGCAGATACGAAAGCGAACCCCCTCTCCTGAAATACGGGCGAAGCGATGCATCGAGAACCAGGGAAGGATCCAGCCAAAATCGGTGTGACTGAGGGCAAAGCTAAACATTGTGCCCTATTCCTCGAGGTTTAGGGTGTAAGTACAGCCACGAGCTGGGACGCAAGGACCAGGCGGCTCCGACGCGTGTGAAAACCAAATGGAGGCACAATGTCACGCAGAAAGCTTTTTGCAAAGCCAGGTGGAAAGACTTGACTGAGGAGAGACCTGCCACGTGCTGGATTGCTCCTGCTCTGGGAACACAGCTCGAGGGTTGCTCCTTTTGTGTGCTGATGTTACAAGTGCGTGTAAGATGTCAAATATTCTTTGAAAAGGGCAAGAATTAGGTCTCTCTACCCCTATATAAACATTCCTGCAGTGCTGTAACTGTCTCCATTCTTTAATTCTTCTGAGCTGCTAGAATAACAAGAGATCTGAATTTCAGCTTTATCTTAATTCCAGGACTTTTAATTGACAAATATTAACCTGCTAAATTGACAAGACATCGCACACAGGGATCCATCAGCACCTTGCAACTGGAATGTATTATGGAAATGCACTTTCATTATCTCTTGCTACCTTGTATAATAAAACATGAGGGAGAACCTATTGTTAGCCCTTGTTTTTCCTCATGCAAAAAGTTGCCGTTCATTACTCCATTTGTAAAGTAATTGTAAGGGTAATTATAAGGCTGAAATCTCCTTATTAGTGAATGTAATTTCTATTTTATATTTAGCTTTTCCTTTCTTATTCTCTCTTACAGACAACTTGGGAGGCTGACGGAAGTATTCCCTAACAAACCAAATGCTTGTGAGATGAATTCAGTTTAAATCATACAAGGGTGGGGGAAGATATTTAAAAAAAATGGCAGCAATGACAGATTCCTAGAATGCTGCTCTCACGCCGCTCTCTGCCCATTTTTCCCCCCCCCCAGCCGGTCCCGCCTCATGAGCGGGACCTTGCACTTGGCCTTGTTGACCTTCGTGGGGTTCGCATGGGCCCACCTCTCAAGGTCCCTCTGGACGGCATCCCCTCCCGTCGGCGTCTCGGCCGCACCACACCGCGTGGTGTCTTCGGCAAACTCGCCGAGGGTGC
>NW_010534444.1:0-248 GCF_000687285.1 Phaethon lepturus | reverse complement strand
TTGTAGAACAACCCTTACACCCTCCAATTGGGGGAGCGGGGGGATAAGCTTCAACCCCAGTCTCCTGGCAAGCCAGGCCTTGCAAAGCCGAGGGTGCAGTGCCTGTCCGGCAGCTGGCCCAGCTCTGCGTTTTGCCTTCGCTCAGTGCGTCGCTGTCGATCATGGCCAGGGCCACCAGGAAGGTGACATCCTCCTAGAAATGTACTTCCTCGTCTTTGTCAGGGCCCGGGTCCAGCCCGCGGCACGGG
>NW_010534443.1:17233-20824 GCF_000687285.1 Phaethon lepturus | reverse complement strand
AGTCCCCTACAAGAACAAGGGGTAGCGATTGCGAGGCCTAGACTGTTTCCTCTCTGTTGTGTTGTATTTCCAGCAGATGTCTGGAAAACTGAAGTCCCCTACAAGAACAAGGGGTAGCGATTGCGAGGCTTCTGCCAGTCACTTGTAGAATGCTTCATCTGCCTCTTCATCCTGATTGGGTTGTCTATAACAGACTCCCAGCAGGATATCTGCCTTGTTGGCCTTCCCCCTCATCCTTACCCATAAGCACTTGACTTGGTCTTCACAATCGTTGATTTCTATACAATCAAAACACTCCCTAACACACAGAGCCACCCCACTGCCTCTACTTCCATGCCTATCCTTCCTTTTCATGCCATGTCTGTAACTGTTCTTGTCATTAAAGTTGTTCCACAGCCTTCAAAGTGTTAAGGCCATGCTGGCAGGCTGGTTGTCCCTAAAGTGCTTATGTGCATCCCTATAATGTAGCAATTTGCTTGACAGTCACTGGTTTTGATACTCCTCTGGGCTGACAGTTTTGCTGTATTCCCTTTTTCCCCAGCTCCTTGACATGAGCGCACTGAGTTCTTCAACGCGTTTTCCTTTCAGATATGGCTTTTGATGTATCCTCTTTCCCATCCACAGGCGCACCTCATCCCCAAATTAACTTAAGTATCTTTAATAAAAGTAGTGATAGTATTTACTTATCTTAGAGTCATACTGGGTTATCGTTCTTCTTGGTACCTCTCATCTGGATGAGCGTTACCTCTCTTCTTCCCCAGTCTTGCTTATGTTTTGCAGAATTGTTTCTGCTGGTGTCTGTTGCCTTTAGAGTATCTAACACAATCATAGAATCACGGACTTACAGAATGGTTGAAGTGGGAAGGTACCTCTGGAGGTCTTGTCCAACCACCCAGCTCAAGCAGGGCCACCCAGAGTCAGTTGCCCAGGACCATGTCCAGATGGCTTTTGACTGTCCCCAAGGTTGGAGGCTTCACCACTTCTCTGGGCACTTCTGCCAGTGCTCGGTGACTCTCACAGTGAAAAGTGTTTCCTGGTGTTCAGAGGGAACCTCCTGTGTTTCAGCTTGTGTCCAGCCAGTTCTGGTCCCGGCACTGGGCACCACTGGGAAGAGCCTGGCTCCATTCTCTTTGCAGCCTCCCTTCAGGTACTGGTAAACGTTGATAAGATCCCCCCTGAGCCTTCTCTGCACAGTCAGCATCTCTGTCTGTCCTTACTTACCCTAGCTCCCCAGGTGAAGCTCATTTTTCACCCTGTCAAACCCATGCTTATGCCCAGTATGTTTTTCAGGTTGCTATTCATCTGTTAGGCCACAAGAGCTGAGGCCTTGCCTCCTGACACCTGCTCTCTGCAGGCCCCATGTCCCTCTCTACTGGCTCCCCAATAGGACCTCATGGCACACAGCACCCTAGCGCATGCCCCTCACTGCTGCCTCTCCTCACAGGTACTGCCATCCTCCCGGGTGCTGCCACGGCCTGATGCCACTGTGCTGACCCTGCACCCCCTTGAGGGGGTCAAGCCGGGGTCTGTGATCGGCTCAGTGGCACCCCCAGATGCCCCTGCGCAAGGACAGCTGACCTACACGGTGGTCGGAGGTGGTGGGGATGGCACGTTTGTGGTTGACAGTGTGACAGGGGAGATTTACGCTGCCCGGGAGTTGGACTATGAAGCTGGGGCACGGCACGTGCTTCAGGTGAGTGCTGAGGACATGCAGCATGGCTATCCCTCCAGCCGACTGGTTCTGGTACAGATCCACGTGCAGGACTGCAATGACCAGGCGCCCATCTTCCCTGAAGACCCCATCACCATCGTGGTGCCCGAGAATGCCCAGGCTGGCTCATCCATCTTCACCTTCCAGGCGCTGGACGGGGATGGTGTGGGTCCCAATAGCCAGGTGCGCTACACCCTGCTGCACCAGGAGCCCCCTGGGGCTCCCTTCCAACTTGACAGCCGTTCGGGGCTGCTGACCCTTCGCCAGGGCCTTGACCGGGAGGCTGCTGCCTCCTTCCTCTTGGTGGTGGAGGCCACAGACCAGGCCCGCAACATCAGTCAGCGCCGCTCGGCAGCTGTCACAGCCCGTGTGTTTGTGACTGATGAGAATGACAACGCGCCTGTGTTCCTCTCACCTGCTGCTGTCAGCGTCATGGAGGACCAGCCAACAGGCTTTGTGGTGCTGCATGTGGTGGCCCAGGACAATGATCTGGGAGAGAACGGGCGTGTGAGCTACTCGTTGCGAGCAGGCAACAGTGATGGCCGCTTCCACCTTAACCCCAGCACTGGTGAGGTCTCAGGAGGATGCAGGGTGGGTGGCAGGGACACTGGGAACGCAAGGGCTCAAGAGGGTGCGGGGACACATGAGGATGTAGCCTGGTGCAGAGGAGGAGGGTGTGGGCTGGGGAACCCGGAAGAGGGAGAATTGTGGGGTGCAGAGAGCCCCGAGCATAGCACCTGGTTGGCACCTGGTTGGCATGATACTGCTGTCTCTCTTGAGACCTGGCCGTACCTGGCTTACCCCAGTGCCTGCAGCCTTGCAATAGTTCTGTCCTGGGAACAGTCATCCCTGGTGCCATGTGGTCACAGGTCACCCGTCTCCCTGTGTCTGCAGGTGCACTCTCCATTGTGCGGGCCCTGAACCGGGAGGAGGTGGTGCAGCACAACCTGACCGTGTTGGCCATGGATCATGGTTTCCCACGCCGCTCTGCCACACAGCTACTGTCCGTGCTGGTGCTGGATGTCAATGATGAGGCTCCCACTTTTGAAAAACCTGAGTATGAAGCACACATCATGGAGAACTTGCCAGCTGGCAGCCCTGTGGTGCAGGTGCTGGCCACAGACCGGGACCTGGGTGAGGATGCAGGGCGAGGGTGAGCTGCTCAGTTTGGTCAGGGGCCCTTCTGGAGATGCAGAACCCAGGACTGGGTGCACTCTGCTCCCTTCCACCTGGTTTGGAGAGCCTGACTCACCATGGAGAGGCAAGGATCATCACCTGGCCTTGAGATGAGAGATGGGCTGAAACCTGGGAGAAGCTGGGAATGAGAACAGGGACTGTGATTCCCTCTAAGTCCCCAAGACAATGGCGTTTGTTCCTTGGAGGTTCCTTGGCCCATCTTCCCTTCCACAAGCTGGGCTGGGACCTCCCTCTACCACACATCTCTGCCCCAGCTTTACTTGCCAGGGAGTGAGATCATCCTCTCCCACAGTCTGCGTGACCCCTGAGTGGGAAGCCTGGGAGGAGAGAGGTGCAGGGCTGTGAGCCAAATGAGAGGCTTCTGGAGTTGCTGATAGGCTTCCCTCAAACCTTGTTCCTCCTTGCAGGTGCCAATGGGCAGGTGTCCTATGGAGGTCTCTCTGGGGGGCCGTTCTCCATCCACCCACAGACAGGGCTTATTGTCACCACACATGCCCTGGACCGCGAGGAGCAGGAGCAACACGTGCTGATGGGTAGGGCTGTGCTAGTGCACGAGAGGGGTGCAGCAGGTGTGGGGGTAGGGATCACAGGGGAGGCAGATGTGTGCTCCCCACTGCTGGGGTAGGGCAGTATTGCAGGGAGGGCAGGCCATGGGAAATGATAGGGGTTTGTGGGGCATGCAG
>NW_010534443.1:11615-17202 GCF_000687285.1 Phaethon lepturus | reverse complement strand
ATACGGGAATGCCAGTGATCCCATGCCTGGCTGCCCCTGTGATTGTCTGGGCATTTGCATATGACAGGCTTAATAGTAACTCCCAGTCAGCAGGGCAGCCTGCAGTGCTCTTGCTATGTTCCTGCAGTCTATGCACGGGATGGTGGTCTGCCCCCCAACCTCTCCAAGGCAACTGTGCGGATAACAGTAGGGGATGAGAATGACCATGCACCACACCTAGAGAGCGAGTCCTGCTCTGTGGAGGTCCCTGAGAACCAAAGCCGTGTGGCACTCTATACCCTGCGGGCCACCGATCCTGATGGAGGCGAAAACGGGCGCTTGGAATACTACGTGGCAGGTGAGGTGCACAGGGAGCTCTGTAGCTTCTTTCTTGGCAGTAGGTAAGGGCTTTTCACCCTGGGTTGTCCATGGCTCTGGGAAGCATCACCTGTGGCAGTTCCTGTTCCACTTCAGTTCTCTCCTGCTTCAAACCACATGTAGTGGCTGCTCAGCCCTCTAGTTTCTCTGGCCCCAGTAAAGAGCACCCCAAGATCTGGACAGGCTGCACTTACCCATTCCCCAGGCTCTCATCTCATTCCCCAGGCTTGGACTAGTTCCATACCTCTCTTGGCTGCTCTGACCTGTTGAATTTACAGGTTGCTGAGATCTCTTTGCTGTTATCATGCCATGCATTATCTGGGGGCTCCCTGTGGTAACAGCACTGGCCTGTAAAGTGCTGGAGCCAGTTCTTACAGACACATCCACCCACAGAGCTGAACCAAGGAGGTTCAATCCACTGAGGCCTTACAGAGAACAGCTCACTCTACCTTCCCTTCCAGGCCACAGTGGGATGGACTTCATGCTCTCCTCTCTGGGCAGCATAGGGCAGGTCCTTCCTTGAACCAGTTATAGTCATGCTGTCTTGTTATTCCCTCTCTTCTTTTCCAGATGGAGATCCTGGGCAGGATTTCAGCCTAGACCCAGTCTCCGGTGTCCTCTCCACTGCACATGCCCTTGACCGGGAGCAAGTTGCTTCCTACAGCCTCACAGTGGTGGTGCAAGACCATGGCACCCCACCGCTCAGTGCCACCATGTCAGTGAATGTGCAGGTGTTGGACCTAAATGACAACGCACCTGGTTTTGCTCAGACCACCTATGTGGTGGAGGTGCCAGAGGACTTGCCTGTTGGTGCCCTGGTGCTGGAGCTGGTGGCTGAGGACCCTGACGAGGGCACCAATGGGCAGGTCTCTTACTACCTGGGCAATGAGTCACTTGGCATGTTCCAGGTTGAGCCGCAGAGTGGGCGCATCAGAAGTGCCCAGGCACTGGACCGGGAACGCCACTCCAGTTACAGCTTCCTGGCCAAGGCTGTGGACTCAGCACCATGGGAACCCAAGAGTGCAGCTGTGCGTGTCACGGTCACGGTGCGAGATGTCAATGACCACACCCCTGCCTTCCTGCACAGCCCACTCACTGTCAACTTGTCCCGCCACACACCGCTCAAGCAGGTTGTGGCCACCATGAGGGCAGAGGACAGGGATGCAGGTGCCAATGCCTCCATCCTGTATCGCCTTGCCACCCCCAACTCTGCCTTCGCAATCAACTCCTACACAGGGGATATCCAACTGCTGCAGCCCCTGGGCTCACTCAGCCAACGCCAGCGCACGCTTTTCATCCTGGCCACAGACCTAGGACAACCAGCACTCTCCTCTACCGGTGTGGTGGTTATCCATTTGCAGGAAGAGCCCTACCAGGGGCTGCGGTTTCCCCGGAGCACCAGTGATGTGGCCCTGCCAGAAAATGCTGCCCCAGGTATCAGCTGGGCAGAGTGATCAGCAAGTGCTGGGATGAAATGGGACAGGACAAGAGGGGAGGTGGCTGCTGGGCTGGCAAAGCTGGGGGAAACTCAAACCAAGGAGCACTGCAGGGACTTGGGAAGCCCCATTACGTTTTGGGTAGACTCAAGGGACTACAGGGTCTGACTGGTGCCCAGGCTGTTCAGGGTGGTAATCACTGTGGGTTTCCCTCAGGGTGTTCAGATCACTGCAGGCAGTCACAGGTGCCCAGTTGCTCATGGACGGTCTCCAGGGGTCACAGTGAGACCATAGAGGGGGCATGGACAGGCCCCACGAATCCTCGCTCCCAGCCCAAAGTTGCCACTAGATCTCACTTCCTGTGGCAGCAGTGTCCTCAGGCAGAGCTGTGTTCCTGTGGTACAGCACGTGCTGCCCACACACCACCCTGACCCTCTCTGCCACCTGCCCTGGGACTTTGCTACCCCTTCACAGTGTTTCACTCTCTTCCAGGCACTGCCGTGGCAAGCATCCAAGCTATGCACATGGGGGGCTCTTCTGGGCACATCACATACAGCATCATCAGCGGCAACGAGAAGAATGCTTTCCTTATCCAGCCTAGTTCAGGTACAGCACCAAGACCACCCGGGGAAGCAGCACAGCCACCTGTGCTCTGCCAATGCCTGCTCAGCTGTCACAAGGCTCAGAGCCTCCCCAAAGGCACAGGAACACAGTCCACACCTCTATACCAGTAAACTAAATAATGTTAGTATTTGGACATGGACACTAACCTGTCATTGTCCAGAGGTTGTTGGCAAGGCTCCCAGTACAGTTTTGGTCCCTCCTAACTGGACCTTTCCCCAAAAACTCCTCAGCCCAGTTCAGGAGTTAGCAGAGGCCAGGACCATCCCTAAGATGCAATCTGGGTGCAGCCCCTCCCTTAGATGGCAAATTCAATTAAATGACATATCCTATGTTGGGGCCTCAGAGCCAGGCGCCTGGACTGCCATGCTTTATTCTCTGGTGTGCCTGTAGCTGCTGTGACTGCAACACTGCTGTGGATTCATGGCTGTCTCTGTGCGGTCCCAAAGGTGACAATAAATGAGGGACCACTCCCTGTCTAGTGGGCATTCTAAGGGAGCCCTCCCTCTGCACCACAGCGTTTCCTGAGCAGTCAGCAGGTGCTGAACATATCAGTGGTGCTTGTGGGTGGCTGATAACCCAGGTAGAGCAATGAGCCAAGTTGCAGGGTTCTGCCCAGTGACACTGGGTAAGCTGGTATTGTTTGCAGCACGCCTTTCAAAGGGCAGGCTTTGAAGGGCTAGGCATCCCTTGGCATCAGGGAAAGCCTGGCTGAGGGTAGGGTGATGAGTGCCTTGCTGTGAGGTTGATGCTTGCCCTGTAGTTTGGAAGAGACTGGGGTATCACAACCCCCAGTACCAATACAGGCTGGGGTATGAAGGGATGGAGAGCAGCCCCATGGAGAAGGACTTGGGGGTACTGGTGGATGAAAAGTTGGACATGAGCCAACAATGTGCACTCGCAGCCCCGAAGGCCAACCATATCCTTGGGCTGCACCCAAAGCAGCATGGCCAGCAGGTCAAGTGAGGGGATTCTGACCCTCTACTCCACTCTGGTGAGATCCCACCTGCAGTGCTGCATCCAGCTCTGGAGCCCTCAGCACAGGAAAGACATGGACCTGTTGGAGCGGAGCCAGAGGAGGGCCACAAAAATGATCAGAGGGCTGGAGCACCTCTCCTCGGAGGGCAGGCTGACGGAGCTTGGGGTGTTCAGCCTGGAGAAGAGAAGGCTCCAGGGATATCTTATTGCAGCCTGCCAGTACTTAAAGGGGGCTTAGAAGAAAGATGGGGACAGATTTTTTAGCAGGGCTTGTAGTGATAGGACAAGGAGTAATGGTTTTAAACTAAAAGGGGGTAGATTTAGACTAGATCTAAGGAAGAAATTTTTCAACATGAGTTTGGTGAAACACTGGCCCAGGTTGCCCAGAGAGGTGGTAGATGCCCCATCCCTGGGAACATTCCAAGTCAAGTTGGATGGGGCTCTGAGCAGCCTGATCTAGTTGAAGATGTCCCTGCTCATTGCAGGGGGATTGGACTAGATGACTTTTGAAGGTCCCTTCCAATCCAAACTATTCTATGATTCCATGCTATGAGAAAGTCAGTCCTCGGAGCACAGATGTCAAGCTGGAGCTTCTTGTTAAAACCCCATTCTCTTGTGCCTGCTAAGTAGTTGGCTTTGGAACAGGATCCCAAGCTGTGTGTGCCAGTGGTTCTCAAAACACTCTGGACGTGTTCTGGCTGCACGTCGGTTGCACCTCAGTTGCTGTGGCTCATCTCAATGAGGAAACATTTCTCTTGGGCAAAGTGCCGAGAATACAGGATTTTTCCCTTAAAACCTGTCCCTCCTTGAGTCTCGTTTGTCTGTCTGTGAGACACTGCCCTGCTTTCTCACAGGGCAAGGGGCTGCATGCTGCAACCAGATATGGGATGCTGGAACACCACAGCAAGGGAGGCCGAGGGAGGCCAAGGGAGGCTGGCACAGTGCAGCTCTCCTGCCCTGTGCCAGCTGCCAAGAAGTGTAACACTGGGCACCTGTCCTTCAGCTCTGCTGTGACAATGGGCCAGTGCATGGGCACCAATCAGTGAGTGATAAGAATGGATGTCTGTCCTCAACCCCTAGCAGCAGAACTGCTGGCAGCTCCTATAGGGTCTTTGTAAGGATTTGACTTAGACTAATAGCTGCAGTTAGGTGACTTTAGCTTGGAGCTTGAGGAGCTTGTGTAGCAGTATGGGGTTTGACATGGAGCCGTTCTTTTTTAAACTGGCCATACCTCATATGGTGTCTCCATAGTGGGAGGACTATTGCATGCTTTAATGTAAGCAGAAGCTGTCTGTCCTGAGCAAGGTGCAGGATTTATCACCCAGGGCAGCTCACTGGGACTGATGAGAAGTTTGGAGAGGACTCAGAAGAGCTCAGTGTGTTTGTCCTGTCTATTTGAAAATGGGTGGATAAGCAGAGGGATGGACTACGTGCAAGGGAACAAAAGAGAAGATGGGGGATGGACGTGTTCACCTCCTCACTCACCCCTTCTTCACCCACACCATCCTGCTGTTCCCTTGCTCCCAGGTGCCATCTCAGTTCAGGATTCCAGCAGCCTGGATTTTGAGGCCAGCCCCCGGCTGCGGCTTGTGGTCCAGGCAGAGACAGCAGCTTCCTTTGGCTTTATGGCCATAAACCTTAACCTGCAAGATGTGAATGACAACTTGCCACGCTTCCAGCTGCAGAACTACGTGGCGTTCATCTGGGAGTCACAGAGCTATGACTCACCAGTCATCCAGGTATCACTGGGGGCACAAACAGGGACATCCAGACCCCTGACCTGCCTCTCTGATGGGGTGAGGTGGTGGTGGGTGGTGTCATGGGCCTGGGACTGGCACCTACAAACAGGTCTTGGAGGGCTGTGGTTTGCAGGGCTCCACACCTGCACTGCTGAATCTCTCATGTGGCATTGCAGGTACTGGCAGATGATCTCGATCAGGGAGCAAATGGGCAAGTGACTTATGCCATCAACCAGTCTCTGCCAATGACAGGCTTGTACCACATTGATCCTCAGACTGGCACTATCACTACTGCTGCCATCCTGGACAGGGAGATCTGGTCCCAGACCCGGTGAGTGGAGCCAGACTAACTTGTTCCACAGATATGAGAGGGGCATAGCTGTGGGGCAGCATCCGCAAGGCTGCAGAGGATACTCTGCTGCTTGGTGCCATGCGAAACTGTCTCAGCCCTGTCTA
>NW_010534443.1:5844-11584 GCF_000687285.1 Phaethon lepturus | reverse complement strand
AGCAGGAATTTAGGCTTAGTGTTAACAACGGGAGCAAATGGTATCAAAGGCATGACAGATGGCCGTGAGATGAGCCAGTGCTCTGTTCAGCCTGGTCTCTGCAAATCTGAGAAGATTGTGAGAGGAGCAATGGACTTTTTTCAGTGGCTGCATCCATTCCCTTTCCTGCCTGCTTAATCCAGACAACATATGCTCAGTCCCTTCCCACTGCCATGCATCGCACCCTTCTTTCTTGCCACACATGCTGCAGGCACTATGCACTGCCCTGAAACCTCTTGCAAGTCTTTCTGCATTCAGCCGAGGCCCTCTGGGCCCCTCACCATGTGCACACACTCTAGACATCATCCAACCAGTCTAGCCACATGTATATAAGACAATGGCAAACACTGCACACAATGAATTTAAGTCTTCCCCTGCCCTTTTACACATGCATGGTTCAGATGCAAGGACTAACTTCTGCCACCCCATGCAGGCTATGTTTTCTCCCCCATATGCATGCTCCAATGGCTACATGTCTCTCTCCCCTCTTCCCTCATTCCATTCACATACCCATCACCATTCAGATGCCATCCAGAGGGACCTGGACAAGCTCGAGGAATGGGCCTAGGTGAACCTCAGGAGGCTCAACTAGGCCAAGTGCAGGGTCCTGCCCCTGGGTCGGGGCAACCCCCAGTATCAATACAGTCTGGGGTATGAAGGGATGGAGAGCAGCCCCATGGAGAAGGACTTGGGGGTACTGGTGGGTGAAAAGCTGGACATGAGCTGACAGTATGCACTCGCAGCCCCGAAGGCCAACCGTGTCCTGGGCTGCATCCAAAGTAGCGTGGCCAGCAGGTCAAGGGAGGGGATTCTGCCCCTGTACTCTGCTCTGGTGAGACCCCACCTGCAGTGCCGCATCCACCTCTGGATCCCTCAGCACAGGAAAGACATGGACCTATTGGAGCAGGGCCAGAGGAGGCCACAAAAAGGTTGAGAGAGTTGAGGTTGTTCAGGCTGGAGAAGAGAAGGCTCCAGGGAGACCTTAGTGCGGCCTTCCAGTACTTAAAGGGAGCTTATACAAAAGATGGGGACAGATTTTTTAGCAGGGCTTGTAGCGATAGGGCAAGGGGTAATGGTTTTAAACTAAAAGGGGGTAGATTTAGACTAGATCTAAGGAAGAAATTTTTCAACATGAGTTTGGTGAAACACTGGCCCAGGTTGCCCAGAGAGGTGGTAGATGCCCCATCCCTGGGAACATTCCAAGTCAGGTTGGATGGAGCTCTGAGCAACCTGATCAAGTTGAAGATGTCCCTGTTCATGGCAGGGAGGGTGGACTAGATGACTTTTGAAGGTCCCTTCCAACCCAAACTGTTTTATGATTCTGTGATTGATTCATTCCACAAAGAGGCTCCATGCATTCCCCAAGACCCAGCTATGCTCCAAAAGCCTGTCTCCCTGCACCCCACAACATGCTCTGCCTGCATCATCTCCCACACACATTCCAGACTCCTGCCCCTTGCACAGACTGAAAATACTATGGGTGCATCCACTACCTCCCCTTGCAAAAGCCTCCAACTGTGCATGCATCTTTTGTCCCATGTACCCATGCCAGGGCTGTGCATGAATCCACTGCCCACCATATGCTCCAAACACTTGTGCCCACATTCACTGCCTGCTCATATGTTCCAAGTGCTAGACACAAACCCGCTGCCCTCCAAACACGCACTTCAAATGTGCATCCATCTGTTGCCCTGCCCCACCATACTCTCAATGTACACACATCCACTGCCCCACACATGCACTCCAGATGCTCTGCACATATACATTGCCCCAGACACTCCCGATGCTGTGCACAGTTCCAGTACCACATGTACACACTCCAACCCTGTGCACACATGCAGTACCTCCCTACATGTTCCAGATGCTCTGCATGCATGTACTGCTCCCTCATACATGTGGCCACATGTCTGTGAACCTTGTGCTGTACTCTTGTGCTTGCCCACAGTCTGGTGGTAACAGCAATGGACAGAGGGACGCCGCCTCTTGTGGGATCTGCCACGCTGACCGTTGTGGTGATGGACATCAATGACAATAGCCCCACCATCCCGTTTCCCTGGGAGGTGCGGGTCCCAGAGAGTAAGTGCAGCTCAGCCCCATGAGGTAATGCGTCACTGATGGCAAGAGCTGAGACGCAGTGGACACCTGTGGGTCGGGGAGAAGCCTCCAGAGAGGCCTGTCCATTCCCTTGCCAAGGGCCGTCTTGTGCTGACCCACTGGCTGAGCTCCCCCTGAGCTCTTCAGCACTGCCCCATCTGTGACGGCTTGGGGCTGGGGGTTGTATGGCCCCTGTGCTACAGCTGCGTCCTGAGGGAACCCACTGAATTCCCAACTCATCCATGGCCCCTGCCTGCACCACAAGGGCTTGGGCTGCACACACCTGCCCTGTCTGCTCTCTGTCCTTGGCCTGTGTGCCCTGTGCTTGTGCCAGCCTTGACCCGCCTTGCCTAGCTCCCAAGACCTTCCCCTTCACCCCTATCATCTCCCCCTTGTCTCCAGAGCTCAGGCTCTGTACTGAGCTGGTTTCCCACCACGTGAGCCAGGTCTTCTCCAAGGAGATGTGGCTGCTAGCTCATGCCTCGCCTCTCCACAGACACACTGCTGGGCACCCAGATAGCGCAGCTGACTGGGAACGATGTGGACTCAGGCCCCGCGCTCTCCTACACACTCATGCTGGATGGTGATGCCATGAGCACGTTCAGTGTGTTGCGGTATGGGGGACGCATTGCCCTGACAGGGCCACTGGACTATGAACAGCGCAGCCACTACACCCTCACCCTGCGTGCCTCTGACACCCGCCATGAGACTGAGGCCAACCTCACCATTGTTGTGGAGGATGTGAATGACAACGCACCAACTTTCAGCCAGGGCTTCTATCAGGTACTGTGCACACAGGTGAGCCAGGCAGTGTGGGCCTGCCTGCACGAGCCCCTCCGCTGCTCCTGCCTGGCTCACCTGGCCTTATGAGGCACAGAGATCCCCTTGAGGATGGGTCTGAGCCCGTCCTGGCCCCTCTGTTCCTGGGCTCCCATCCACATCCTGACAGCCTTTATGCTGTCACTATGGTGTGGACAGCTGGCTGAAAGCAGGCACTGGGATCAGCAGCTGTGGGCCTGCACAGCTGCATGCAGATAATACATGCTCGAATAGGTGGGAACGGTGGGAAAGCCAGTTGTGGTGGGAGATAGATGACAGTCTGGCCAAGTGTTACTGGCAAGACCTGGCCTGGGGCCCCATAGGCAGATCACTGGATGAAAGCTGATTCATGCAACGTGGTGCATCTCTGGACCAGAGATGCAAGAAGCTGGGAAGCCACAGAAATGCTCGAGAGCACAGACCAATGGAACTGTCTGTTTGTACATGCTGTTTGGCACACCAAAAAGACAAAAGCTGTTTTGATTTGAGCAAAATACCTTTTGTGGAGAAAATAACAGCTATTAAAGAGTTCTTCAGAATAGCAGAGCAAAGCAGAGAAAAGGATCAGGAAATGGATGCTGAAGCTGGTCAGGAGTCACACTAACAAGGCTAGGTGCTGTGACTGTGGGACAGGCCCCCTCAGTATGCCAGCCATGGCCCTGGTGCAGAGGTGGGGAAGGCCCTGGCCAGCAATGAGCTGGGCCACCTTGTCCATCGCTGCCCTGGCCAGCCCTCTCCCAGCCCTGCTGGTTGGTTCCAGGCAAGGGGGAACAGGTGCCCGCATGGGGGACCCAGCACTGATGGGATTCCTCCTCTTCCAGGTGACATTGCCGGAGCACACACCTGCAGGCAGCATCATTCTCACTGTGAGTGCAACTGACCCAGACTCGGGAAGCAACGGGGATGTCTCCTTCCACCTGGCCGTGCCCAGCCCTGACATCGCCATCGACCCCACCAATGGTGCGTGGGGCTGGCTGCTGTGTGGGGCCCATCTTGTGGGTTGCTTTGACAGTGCCTGCAGAGGGAGGTGCCCCCATGCTGACCCAGGCTCAGCCCCTCACCAGGTCACTGTCTGGGGTGGCCAGTGAGGTGGACATGGTGGGGTGGCCACCAAGTGCTCCCAATGCAGCGTCCTGCACATCTGTTCTTACAGCAAATAACCCTAACACCCTTCCTGGTTCCCTGTTGGCCCCCATGCTGACTCTGGCTTTGTGCTCTCACAGGGACTCTCTTCACCATCCGGCGGGTGGAATTTGACGCCAGCCAGCCCACCCTGGACCTGGTGGTGGAGGCCCGTGATCGTGGCTCTCCCAGCCTCTCATCTTGGACCACAGTGCAGCTCCAGGTGCTGGATGTGAATGACCACAGCCCCAGCTTCCAGGTGCCACGCTACAATGCCAGTGTTCCTGAGGACCTGCACCCAGGAACCACCGTGCTGACACTAGAGGCAGGTGACGCTGACCTCTCCCGGGAGAATGCTGGCTTCGACTACACCATTGTCAGTGGCAATGGCGGCAATGCCTTCCAGGTGGAGAGTCGGGTGGCCTGGGCAGGGGGGCATCTCCGCACACAGGGTGCCTTGGTGCTTGTGGAGCCCTTGGACTTTGAGGCCATCCCAATCTACAACCTCACTGTGGCAGCCTCAGACCGGGGCCTGCCACAGCGCAGCACTACAGTGCCTGTGCTCATCATTGTGCAGGATGTCAACGACAACCCACCTGTGTTCACCCGCGCCGAGTACCACACAGCAGTGAGCGAGAGTGCACCCCCCGGCACAGAGCTGCTGCGTGTGGTGGCCCATGATGCTGACTCGGGACCCCGCGGCCATGTTCAATACACCATCAGCTCAGGCGACCAGCATGGGCTTTTCCAGCTTCATGAGAGCACAGGGGCCCTGTGCTTGGCACGGCCCCTGGACCGAGAGGCCCAGGCACTGCACGCGCTCGTGGTGCAGGCCATGGACATGCCGGGTGGGCACTTTGCACTGGTACCTGTAGCCATCGAGGTGAAGGATGTCAACGATAACAAGCCATACTTCCCAGTGGAGGTGCTGAGTGCCAGCATGCGGGAAAACCTGCCTCCTGGCACACTGGTCACCACACTGCGTGCCGTCGATGCAGACACTGGTGTCTTTGGGGAACTGCAGTACACAGTGCTGGAGCAGCCAGCGGGGGAGCCCAGCATGGTGGAGGGCCGGGATGCCTTCACCGTCAACAGCAGCTCTGGGGAGCTGCGCTCCCGACTTACCTTTGACTATGAACGAGCCAAAGCCTTCCAACTCCTAGTCAGGGCTACTGATGCTGGCAACGCCTCTGCCACGGTGACCGTGCGGGTGCTGGTGACAGGCGAGGATGAATATGATCCCATCTTCCTGAGCCCCTCCTTCAACTTTGAGGTCCCTGAGGGTGCCCGCAAAGGGCAGAGCATTGGGCGGGTGCTGGCAACAGATGAGGATGAGGGGCCTGATGGTGTTGTACTGTATTCCCTGGCAAAGCCCTCACCATACTTTGCCATCAACCAAACCACAGGCACTATCTACCTGCGTGTCGACAGCCAACCCCAGGCTGGGGCTGGGCGCACCAAGAGGGAGCCCCGTGAGATGAGCCTGGAGGTACAGGCACGAAGCCCCCTGCCAGCCTCCCGCTCGGCCTCTGCGCAGGTCACCATTGATGTCACACACACCTCCTTCGGCCTGGCTCCAGACCTCAATCTGCTGCTGGTGGCTGTGGCTGCCTCGCTGGGGGTTGTGGTGGTACTGGCTGCCGTGGCCATTGTGCTGGCACTGGTC
>NW_010534443.1:5331-5689 GCF_000687285.1 Phaethon lepturus | reverse complement strand
GGGGGGGGTCAAGCTGGCCCTTATACACGGGGCGGCTCACTGGACCCCTCGCCCTCCAGTGGCCGAGGCTCCGCTGAAGCCGCTGAGGACGATGAGATCCGGATGATCAACGAGTATCCACGTGTGGCCAGCATCACAGCTTCCATGCAGGAGCACATCTCTGCCCGTGGCCCTGACTCTGGCATCCAGCAAGACGCTGACCAGCTCTCTGATATCTCCTGTGAGCCAGCTGCCCTGGAGAGCACCCAGTGGTTCAAGAGTAAGAAGGGCTCCGGGCTGCTGCTGCCAGGGCCACCCCCGCAGCTGTACCGCGAGGATGGGGGAGGCAGTGCATTCCTTGGTGTGCGCTGTGGCCTCA
>NW_010534443.1:4157-5123 GCF_000687285.1 Phaethon lepturus | reverse complement strand
GCCGCTGGCTAGTGTCTTCACAGAGATTGCCCGCCTCAAGGATGAGAGCTCCCTGCGCAAGCCCTTCCTGACCAAGCCCAAGGCAGAGCCCAAGCCCCGCATCGACCCCCCACCCCTCATCACCTCAGTGGCCCACCCAGGTGCCAAGTCTGTGCCCCCCAAGCCGCCGGCGGGCAGGACCTTCCCACTCCCGTCCTCCCTACGCCGCTCGCCCATCAGCCACGAAGGCTCCATCTCCTCCTCTGCCATGTCGCCCAGCTTCTCCCCCTCGCTGTCCCCGCTGGCCGCCCGTTCCCCCGTGGTCTCACCCTTTGGCATCTCACAGGGGCCTTCTGCCTCCACCATCAGTGCTGAGCACTCGCTGGAGCCCCCTGAGGAGGCCGAGCTCAGGATTTAGACCTGGGCCCGTGAACTCCTCCACCCCACTCTGCAGCTGTGGGGTCAGGAGCAGGGCCAAGCCCAGAGCTGCTCTGCATGGGGTGCTAATCCTGCTCTCCCAGCACCTTGCCTGGCCTGGGGCCCCCATGGGCTGTGGGTTCCTGTGTCCTTTGGGGCTCTTGGCTCCTGTCACTCCCTGTGATCTGGCAGATTCAGTGCTGGATTTGATGCCCTGTGGACTACTGATCCTCGTGCCAGCACCCCGGGGCAATGGTTCCTTTTACTGCTCATGGTGTCTCAGATCGATGCTTGGCAGGATGGTGCTTCATGGTACTCTGTGCTCTGAAAGAGGCTAGGAGCAGATGGGTGCTCCCTGCCCTGCTGGGCTGGGGTACTGCAGACTGCAGACCCCACGCTTCCCTGGCCACTCGCCCAAGCCATGCAGCAACCTGGGTGCAGCAGGACACTGAGCCATCCCCACTGGCCGCTTCCCCGCAGGAGCTCACAGGGCTGGAGAGGAAAGCTCCCAGGGCAAGGATGCACTGCTCTGCAGGCACAGCCACAGCAGCCTGCCAGTCTGCCGCACGC
>NW_010534443.1:0-4126 GCF_000687285.1 Phaethon lepturus | reverse complement strand
GCTGCCTGCAGTGGTGGGAGTGGGTGCTGAGCCTGCTTCCTGATAGTGAGGAGAGATCCATCCCAGGCCAGGCTGGAGTGGGAGGAGAAGGCAGTGCCTGCTTTCTGCTTGCATATCCATGGTTGGTGGGGGGAAACGGGATCCTTTGGGGTCTCTCAAGCCCTTCCACCTCCCACCACTGCACGCGAGCCTCTTAAGGGATGTCCTTTCCAGAGCTGCTGGAGAGCCCTATTCCTTGGGCCTGGGCTGGGAGGCAGGTGCCCTGCTCGGCATGGGAGCCCCATTGCTGGAGAAGCTGCTCCCGCGACCAGGTACCTCTTTGCTCTGTGGCACCAGACACGGACACTGCCCAGGCACCAGGCAGGCTGTGCAGCAGGGCTGGCAGGAACAGCAGCGTGAAAGCTGCAGCAGAGCTGACCCTGAGATGGCCTGGCCCCAGGAAAGGCAGCAATGTGGCCACTCAGTGACACAAGCCAGTGACCTCCTCCCACTCCATCTGTCCCAGGCCTGGTGGCCAGCCTGCAGCTGGTGGGAGGAGGTACCCCAAAAAGCCACATGGCCTGAAGCTGACATGGTGGCAGACAGCTTACAGCCACAGGGTGAGACACTGGGAAACTGGACGCTCCCAGGTTGCTGCAGTGCAGTGCGCTCATCAGGACCGCCTGGGCCACTAGGGACACCTCCAAACTGGGGAGGGTGTCAGAACCCCCCAGCCCCTGGGCCCCAGCCCTCTGTGCAGGGGCTGCTCTGCACCACTCATTCATGACATGTTGTGAGCATGGGATGGAGCCACACTTCAATGGGGCTGGTCCCCATCCTCACTCCAGCACCACTCACACAGCCCGCCTTTCAGCTGGTGTCACTGGGTTCATGGTGGAGCAGGCACACATTGTGTGTCCCTGTTCCCTGGGCATGCAGTCCTAGGGCCTGCTGCTGCAGCCCTGGGCCCTGGATGCTTATGGTTGCTGTGACCTACACACAGATACGGGTGCAGAGTGAGGGCTGGGAACAGGGCATGTGGGGCACCACGGCAGCCCCAAATACACAGTCAGCCTGGGCGTGAGCATGTTTCTTGTGTCAGGGAGGACACCCAGCCATCTGAGAAGGGGACCTGGGGAAGTTTCCTTCCTATCATACTTTTCCTAGACCCACGCTGTATCCTCAGCCCGAAGCATGTCAGCACCATGGCTGCAATCCCAGCCCCAAATGTTTTATCACAGCAGCCAAAGCCCATCACATTTGCCCACTCCCTCCCCATTTCCCACTAAACCACCTGTGACTGCAGCTCCATCTCTGTCATTGTCTCAGCCTTAAACGTCCCCCTTTGTGCTGCAGGTCGCAGCCCAGCCTGCACTGTGGGTGTCCTCACGCTGTGGGCACAGTGCTGCACCCTGGTCCCCACAATGCACATGCCACAAGCTCTGGGACCTGCCTTGGGCACAGGGCAGCAACATAGGACAGGGATCTGCAGCAGCAATGGTGGCATCAAGGGGGCTACAGGGCCATGCCTGCACTGCCTGGGAACCACAGAGGACCCAAGGTGGCTCTGGGAGGGGAGGATGGGTTCTGCCTCACACAGGGACAGCCCACGGAGGCTCTTGGGGTGGGCACCCCTCGTCCCTTCTTTCCTCGCTGGGCCGTGCTGCTGATGGGCACTGTGGGGAGCACACTGAGGGTGCCATGTGCTCCCAGAGCCCTGTGCAGGCCAGGCTAGACAAGCAGCCCTGCCTCCCCCTGCATGTTTGGGACAGGGGAACACAGACACGTCAGCCCCCTGCACGCCACATAGAAGGGTCAGACACATGGCAGCCCCACTTTGGTCTGGGGGGACACAGCCATGGGCTGCTGAGCCCAGACAGGAGCCGAGCCTCCAGTTATTTATTTTTACACATTGTACTACAATTCCTGTTTTCTACTTTGTTTGTACCTTTTGTATCATGTCTCGCTGAGCTGCATGTATTGGGCGCTGCTCATCGGCCTGCACACTGGGCCGTTCCAGGACAGCCTGGACCCAAGTGCCAACTTCTCAAAGAAATGCCTTAATAAACCACACTTGTTTGTACAGAGATGGACATCATCACTGCTGCTCTGGGCTGGCACCATGGCCCCGCTGGGTGCCAGGGAGAAGCACCAGCAGGGCTGGCAGGTGGGAGACAGACCTAAAGCACAGTGGCGCTCAGCATGTGGCTTGGCTGCTGGCAAAATGCCATGGGTCACAGGCACCCGGGCAGGACCTGTACCCTGCACTTGGCTCTGGGCAGCTCCTTGGGTGGGAGAGCTGGGACTAGCTGGTGCATGTGGGCTGTGCTGTGACCACTTCTGGCCCCTGGAGCAGATGCTGCCAGCTCCAGGGCAGCCCTGCTGCCTGGCCACAGCTGTCTGCCTCCTGGCCTTAACAACAGGTCAGGCCAGCACATGAGATGCAGGTATTTCAGTCTTTAGTACAGCAGAGGAAATCAAGAGCCTGAGCACAGCACTGGCCTGGCCTGGGCGCGCCTGGCTCCTCCAGTGGTGCATGGTGTGGCTGCACATGTCCCGGCATTGCTGCACACACAGCCCTGGCTTGGCAGTTGTCCTGACTAGGCCACGACCCCCCACGTGCATGACTACATCACGCAAGTCCCTTCTATAAGAAGCTGTCAAATCCAGCAAGTGAGGCCAACACATTGCCATGGCCTGAGGTCTAACCAGTAGTGAGGTTAAGCATGTTTTGCCAGCAGGCATACGCACAAACACAGGTGTACAAGACACGTCTACATGTGTGTAGACAGCTGGCCACACAGAACAACACAGACAGACACAAACAGCACCAACAGCCTCATCCTGCTCCCCACGCTGGCTGATGAAGGTCTGTTAGCAGGAATATACATGTACAATGTGGAGCTCTTGAGTAGCTGGGCTTAGACACACAGTCTGCCCAGTAGGTGACTCTGGATTCCCAGCCTCCCCAGTTGCTGACAGCTGGACATACAAGTCCCTGAGCCCCACTCCAGTTGCCACAGACCCCCCTATTACAGACACCAACACGTGCAGAGACACACATGTTATGGATCCCTGCAGTAAATGGGCCTAGAATATCAGTCTACCCAGTAGCTTGCTTTTGGACCTCCTCACCCCCTGTTGCGTAACACACAGACACAGACATACAGAGACACACAAGTGGTTCTCAGCTGATCTCCAGACGCTACGGTCTCTCTGGCAGTTTCTTAGGTCTCCACCAATCCCTCTGGCAGCCTTCTCCACTGTGGTCCCGACACACACACGTGCGCGCACACACCCTTCCTCACTCCCCTCCCTCACAGGACACTTCACCTACTCGCTGCCTAGTCCGGATGGCTATTTGCTAGCAAGGGCACACTATACTCACACACCTGTACTCACTCTCTCCAGTTGCTGGCACCATGTGCACACTGGCCCTGTGACCTGACTCCACACACATCTGACACACACACGTGCACACAGAATGAAGTCCCCCTGACCCAGGAAAATAATTAGAAATTGAGCTTAAGTAGAAGACGGGACAGGCTGTGCAGTCATCAGATGCAGGACATGGCCAGACAAATGTAGTGACCATCAATCCATTTACACATGACCAGCCACTTTTATCCCTTTGTCCCTGTTTTCACATTTTTTGTTCCTCCCCAAACCACCTTGATCCCTCTCTTTCCTCACCTTTTAGCTCGTCTGCTAAATATCCCATAATAAGTCTTGTGCAATCCTAAAATGCTCTACATTTTCCCTCCCATAACGTGGCCCATGCGCCTAGGAAGTGCCCCTTCAGTCTGTAGCATGACCGGGAGAGCAGCTCCCACTCACTCATTCTGATGGGTGCGACCCTCAGACCATGGGGCTGATCATGAGCCAGTGACAGCCTGGGCGGAGATGAGGAAGGGTTCTCTGGGGAGAACCCTGGGCAGAGCTGCGGAACCCCTTCTCTGACTGGGTTGTTGGGGTTCCTCTGCCTTCCACTGTGTGCTACTTTATCACATAATCTAACACATTCCAGCTCCCTGGCCAGGGGGTCTTTGGCCAGCAGGAAGAACCTTGGTGTTACTGTTCTCCCCTGGCATTGCTGACCTTGGGTAATCCTGACTGTCCAGAGGAAGGGGCACACTTGCCTCCATCT
>NW_010534442.1:0-19384 GCF_000687285.1 Phaethon lepturus | reverse complement strand
GAGGAGGCAGGGAGGGACTTTGGGGGGCAGCAATTTGGAGGGGGCCGGGGGGCTAGGGACGTATCGTGATGCTGGGGTGCAGGCTGTCGTTCCTGCTTGGGAGATCGGGGAAGATGGAGGATGGGACATGGCCCAAACAGGGGGGGCTGGAGGAGGGGGCACAGTCTCCCTCTCTTCTCTCCCAGGGGCGGGGTGGCAAAGGGGGAATTGGCCTGGGATTTAGGATACCAGTGAGGGGCACTGTTGGGGGCTGGAAGGAGGAGAAGGAAGAGGGTCAGGGTGGTCCTTCAGCAGTGCATCAAGCGAGGGGCTCCCCAGGGAGGGAGGATCTGAGAGCCCTTTTCTTGTCCCTCACATCTCCATGTTCAGCTCCCGATCATGCTGCTGCTTTCCCTGTGATCCTAGATAAAAGGTGTTTACTTTTTGTGCCGTGCTTTTTCCACCTGTAACGTAGGGATACTGCTGCCTTTATCAAATAGTGGCTCTAAAGCACTTGAGAGTTCTGCACAAGGTTGCTTGTCCCGTGCTGTGAACGCTCATAGCCAAATGCAGGAAGGTGGTACCTGCATGCTGACTGGACTGAGTGTAACTCTTAATTAGCTTTAAAAGTGCTTGTAAAAAATCCTAGGTGAAAGGCAAAGGAGCAGCAGAAGTAGGTGGCAGGACCTTGAAGCAAGAGACCTAATTTTCTTTCACCTTTGCTTCTGTCCTTTGTTTTGTTCTATCAACCTGTTGCATTTTTTTCCTTCCTTGTTGGCTAGCTCCAAGCTCTGTTATAACCAACAAGGATCCTGTTGTTACATTGAACTCTTCCTCCCCAGATGAGTTTTGACCTCCCCTTTTTCGTGTGGTCAAAAGGCCTCCTGGCCTTGCTATACTTCCAAAAGTTTGTGTGCGCTGACTCCACCTCAAGTGATATTTAACAGCCGTATTTGTTTATGATCAGAGAGCCTCCAACCTATTTACAGAAGCCAGCGAATTAAGGTTCAGAACCTATTTACAAGGTAGGTGTGTTTTAGTGTCCCCGGGTGGAAAAGCAAGGCACAGAGAGGAAAAGCAACTGAAGATGCAGCTTGTCAGTGGAGCAGGAGAGGATACACACCCTCTGTGAGGATCCCATCTATGCTTTTCCAAAAGCATCTGTCTGTGATCTATTGTATTGTATCTGCATGGCTTCAAACAGCGTTCCGGTGTAACTTATCTGAGCCTTGGCCACCTTCCGCTTCGACAGCTGTGCTGGGAGGCCTCTTGCACACAAGTGACAATCATGCTTGAGGGAAGGAATTGTCTGTTGAGCCCCCATGTGTTGGGAAAGCCGCTGTGAACGGGCCGTGGGTGGTCAGAGAGGCAAGCAGCCTTTGGACGTGCTGTAGGGTCTGGGCAACGTCCATCGAGGCGATGCAGAGGGATCTGAGTGTGGAAGGAGGGTGCAGCAGTGGCCACCGCATAAATCGGAGTCCCAAGGCTGGTAGCAATGTTGATCTCTTGATCTCTTGAACTGGTGTGACCTGCAGCCCATGTCCCATTTCTCATTCTGCTCCACTTGGCCCTCCTCTCGCCGTCTCTCTTTGTGCAAACTCCCCTCGCTGCCTTCAGCGGAGAATCCCTTTCCCCTTCTGGTACAAATGCGCTCCAGGCTGTGCTGAGGTGGGAGTTTTCTCCGTGATTTATCATGTGTCAGCCAGGGATACAAGAGGAAGCTTTCAGGAGGGGTGTGCTGGCAGGTTCCCTCTGCTGAGCTGGTGCAAGTATCACCTTGTGTGTGATGGTGATGGGGCATGTCCTGGCATTTAGCTGTGAGCAGGATGAAGTGAGCCAGTAATTTAGTTTTAATTCTCAGATCTCTGGCAGCAGCAGCAGCAAAGCGCTCTGATCTGTGATGGGAGAGAGCCCAGGGTGTGATTCATGCCCTCCTTGACAGTGTCAACGTTACACTTGGTTACTGAATCAGGGATGGGCTTTATTGCTGGTGGAGATGAAGAAAGCCTGCTCTTGATGTGCCAGTGGGGTTGTAATGATTTTATTATTGTTCCTCATCAGGAAGGTTAAAGAACAACTTTGTCTGGGGTGTTTAGAAAAATTACCTTCCGTTTTGGCAGGGGGAGGGATGAGAAACTTGCTGTAGCTTTAACGTTCTGCTGTGAAAGTGAAGTTATTGTGCGTGGTTTTATGGCCCCGTCTAAAGCAGAGGGCTGGGCACTGGATCTGCGCTCCTTCCCTTGCCAGCTGACCCTTGGGCAGGCTGGTCTCAGCTCGTGTCTCGGTCCCGCTGCCCATAAACCGAGGGCAATCACTTTCTTCAAGGGGAGCTGTGATTTTTATGTCGCTGACCACAAGAAAGAATGATCCTGATGCGAATGACGCTCCGATGCAAGGGACTGGAGTAATTTTTTGTATTTCACACTTGTACCCTCCCCTGGATGTACCTGGGCCGCTTGGCAGCATAGGAAACACCTTCCGCACTCATGATAGTGTGCTGGGGGCTTTGGCTTTTGGGGCAGGGGATTTGCTTTTTCTTTTTTCATCCTTTTCTGAGCAGCTGCAGCTCCCGGTGCCATGTCAGACCCAGGAGGTGCAGGGTGGGCTTCAGTCTCTGCCCTGAACTTGCTGCTTGCTTGCTGAGCCACCCCTCTCGGCGGGGGGCTGGCGATGCCAGGTTCATTGCCGGCGCTCGGCTGCCTTGCCAGTCACCCCGTGTTGGAGGTGGCAATATGAAACGGGGCTTTTCCATTGGGGTGGGAGGAGCAGCTGAGCCTGGGTAATGTCAGGGAGGGTACATGGGTTCAAGTAGCATCATGTTCACAACATCTTTGTTCAATATGTTAGTCCAGTTAGTCTGCATAACTGTGTCTAAAAATAGAACATATTTTCTCTTAAGTCCTCTAGTTCAAAGCCTCATAAGCCATTTTTTTCCCAGCACTGGTCTCTTACTGCTCTCCTGAGCCTGAAATTCATACAAGACTATTTGCAAAGTTATCAGGAAAATCAAGAAGAGTAAACGAACTCTGTCAAATCCTTAAATTTCAGCCACCCGAGAGGGAAGTTCATTAAAGTTGCAGTAACTTTCTGGCAGCCTCTTAAAGGTGGATTAAGCAAGCTGAGTAAACAAGCCACCTTATGGCCACCATAGACCTTTTTCTGGCATCAACTTCATGCATTGTCATAAAAGCTTGGGGTCATCGGTCTCTGGCTGCGAGTGACATAAGGCAAAGGTGACATCCTGATGCTCAAAGCCTGGTGAGGGGTCAGGGCCGTCTCTTTGGGACACCCGAGGTTTGCTCTACCTCTGGCTTTGCAGAAGCTGCCGGAGCCCGGGAGTGACGGCTGTGCTGCCCCCCCGCCTCGCCGCGGCGCGAGGGGAGTCACCCCAGCCTATGGTTTCAGCATGCGGTAGAGGGAGTGTGTGTTTAAATTTCAGAGCTGTCGCTGGATCCGGCCCAGTTCTCCCAGTGGCATAAATATCTGGCCTTCAGCACAGCCCTGGAAATTTGCGTTGTGTTCTCTTGCAGATTACTTCAGTTTTCAGCTCTTCGTGCTGACATGGTAACTGAACGGTGGCTTTCAGCGACAGGCAGACGGGGACAGCTGCTCCGGAGAGGTAACCCTTCCCTTTCACACACGGGCGATCTACCAGAGCACCTATCTTACGTATGTTTTTAAAAACTTGGGGTAGGGAAGAGCCTAGGAAGTGTGGCTTGCTTTCAGCAAGTTTCACTTTCGTCCACGAGCTTAAACTTTCTTGAATTTAAAAAGAAATTTAAACTCTATGACTTATATACATTCAGTTTCTGAATACCATCTTTATGGATTACACTGAGGAGTATGCTGTGAGTATCGTGGTCTAATCCTGTTCTTCTAAGCCAACTGTTACTGTCAAAGTATAGCGAATTAATATTTGATTATTTCACTGATTTTTATGATTGAAATTGGCTCTTGTAGATTGGGGAGGGCACGTGACATCAGGGACCGTACTTGGATAACCAACCACTTAATGATCCGGACATGCGGTCTGGCAGCAGTACCGATACCGTCTATCGCTGTGTAGCTGCCGTAGTCGGACAAAGCTGTGTGGGTTACAGCAGAGCTGGGACAGGCGTTTGGGGAGGTGGTCAACAAGGGCTCGGGCGGACATTGTCCTGCCCGCTGACCTCTGCAGCGATGCCCGAAAATCTTCACTGCAGTCACCCTGCACCCAGATGCTGCATGTATCTTCTAACGGTGCTGCGGCTGTCTACACATAGACATTTTTGCCGCAACACACAACTAAGGTGTTTAGCTGGACAGAGATGTGGTTTTCTGCGTCAAGTTTGTGCAGCTGTTGTGCTGTCTCTGTTCTGGCATTCGAGACATGGACTTCCAAGGATCTTCACGGAGCGTGGAGAGGATTTTGTAATGAGCCACATGAGGCTTTGCTGATCAGAAGAGCATTGTTGTACAGAATTGTTTACTGATGTTAATGGTCTCCGTCTCTCTAGCGTGTTGCCTGTTGACAAATATGTATTTTTGTACATCTTGTGCCTTTTGGGGAATATTTTGTCTGTGGCTATTGAATTATGAACTGGAAATCTGCAAATGTTCTTAGAGACTGAGGAATTAGCACAGGAGACTTTGGGTTCCTTCATGCAGCGGGACCTGACATGCAAATGATTTTTTAATTGGGTGAGATGATGTTACAGTGCTTACGCCTGAAAGGTTATTTGCTGCCAGAACCCAGCCTGGCTTACCCTGACTATGAAATTTTAGAGATGTTGGTTTCTTTTGTGATTTATATTGGCTCCCTTGCTTTATAGCAGGAACAGCTGCCCTTGCTGATACCCACAGATCTGTCAGGCTGTGTAGCTGCTTTCTCATCAGGCGCTGCAGAGCAATCTCTGCTTTTCTAGAAGTGTCAGTGTTCAGACATATACTGCTTATCGCTGCTGCAATGATTTTGGAGACTCTAGAAAAGTCTAGACAAGCAGAAGTGATTTCCGTTGTGAGTATAAATAAGATTTTTCTGTAGAACTATTTTTTTTTTAATTATTTTATACTCTGAAATGTGCTTGCATTGGCAGAATGCCTAGGAAACTACTTTCCCAAAGCAGGGTTTAGAGTGGAACGATTAATGCCAATATGAAGCCTTTTGGTCAAGGAGATTATGAAAAGCATCTTCCCCAAAATAAATGTTTTGGGATGACATTCTCTGGAGCCGTGCTTGGTTGCAAGAAGGGTTCAGGGCAGAACTGACTCGAGTTGTATCTTCGTTTCAGGATGACTTCTTGAAATGCTCTAATATTCAACTGCTATGGTCATGGCGTCTGGAAAATGTCTGTGTCCTCCAAGGCTTAGCCAAGAGCTTGTGAACATCTGAGATCATTTGGGTCAGGTCATTCAAACTGGCTTTGCAAAGGGCTCCGACGTATGTGTGTGTGTCAGGGTGCTTCCCTGGGGATCCCCGTGGACAGGTTCTGCTCACAAGCGCGGGTTTTGCAGAGGCTGTGGTTTGCAGGGGAATCCTGACCGGGGAGGACGTGGCAGGATGAAAGCACAAGCCAGAAACACAAACATTTTGCATGGTGCTGGGTCAAGCCAGAGCACATCTCTCTGAGGCTTGTAGATAGCAACAGCCAGATAATGTCTCTGCTAACCAGAATCGTTGCCCTCATGCTGCATTTTCTGATTTGCCCTGGTCTGGGAACTGGAACCTGGAACAGGAAATAACAGGACATGCACGTTCAACCCCGTAATAGAGATGTGGGATGGAGACAGGGAACAGTTCTTGTGGTTTAAAAGGGCAGGTGAGCTTTCCTACCTGAGCTGATAGGGCAGCGTTTCTTTGATGGTCCATTAAGACAAACTTTACTATGAACCATACTACTGCTTAATGAATGTCTCATTAGGAAAGGCTTTGTCAGGCCAAAGAGAGGATGGGTGAGATGGCTTCAAAATAAGCAGTGGTTTGTGCAGTCACCTCAGTGATGGGAAGCTAAGCTCAAATCCCTATCCTGCCTGACTTTTTACAAACATTATTTTAATGCAACTCTCGATTTCATCCTAATGCAAATCTGGAATATTTTTGAAAATGCCCAAATCTGCTTTTCACCTTTACATTGGTTATATGGGTTCTGGTAGAGCTGTTGGACCTTGAAAGCTGTTAACCCCACGAGGGCTGATGGTCAGAGACCCACATCTCTGAAAAAATTCTGTGGGTTCTCATGTCCATGGGGTAGATATTATGTTGTGGGACATGGGGACACGGGGATCTCTGGAAAAGGTTTGTTGGTGAGCGTGAGCTTGGGACTGGAGCTGGTGGAGCCCACTGAGCTCCCAGCAGCTGGCTGTGCTGAGAAGTGGTAGTCGTTGGCTCGCTGTGTACCTCTGCTGCTCTCTCTGTACCCCCAAGACAGTGCCAAAGACGTGAGGACGTTATGAAAGGTGCTTGCTTTGCTCAAGCGTTTTGTTTTCTAGGGGCTGAGGCAGAAATCCAAACGGTCAGAGCACACTGCCATCCGCTCATTGGCAGTGGAGTCTTGGCAGGATCACGCTGACATGATCACTGCTCGTATCGCTGCTGAAAACGCAGGGAAACCTCTGTTCCTCCAGTCAGCTCTTGCTGTGTGAATGTGGCCAAAAATAGTAAGGAAACATCATTCCCTTTAAGTTTCCTAAGAGGGTGTTGAACTAGTTTGTGTAACAAAGTTATTCTAATGTTTTCTGGAGTTTTCCGTAGGGAGATGCATGCAAACTCAGACTCCCTCTTTTTTCCTGTTCGTGGTTGAAATGGAGATGCAGCAAACATGGTGATTTGTTCTAACCGTTTCGGTGCGTACATTCCCAGGCCCTGCTGAATCATCTGAACTTGTGCCTGGGCATAATCACTCACTGTCAGCTGCGTCCTGGGATCAGAGCGGCATAGCTGGTGCCAGGACATTTTGCTAAGGTCTATAAAACCGGTAGCACTTTTCTGGGAGTCTAAGTGTAAGCATAACAAAACTTATAGGCTGGTGGATTATATTTTTATTTTATTTTTCTTCCTGGTTAGCCCATGGGATCCAAAATCTCTGTTGCTGCAAAGAGGAGAAGACTGGATCTGGGAGCACAGGTAGCCCAGCAATAAAACTTACTGGCTTACTGGGTATTTGGCTCCAGACGGCAGGCTGCACGCACGTGTGTATGATCCAGACCCATGCATTGGCCTGCTGCTGCTTTTCTACCCCTTGTTGCTTTTCTGGGGAGCTGATTGCCCCATCCAAAGCTGGTGTTCCAGTGACACTGAGACTTCGCCGAAAACTAAGATGGGTCCTGGTGTGTGCAGCGCTGCCAGATGACAGCCTTACTCGCTGCCAGCAGTGCTCCCGTTTGCCATGACAGCTTGTTCCACTTGCCGCTTTCCTGGTTTTCCATTTAAGTGCTGCTCAGAGTCTGTAACACCCTGTGCCCACTGTTTGCCTTGGGAAGTGTTGTTGTTGTTGTGCTCATGAGCTCCTCCCTAGTCAGCCCTGTGCTATAATTACTGATGTTCCTGAAACCAGATACTTCCACGTGTCCTGCTCAGGTTCGGGAGGACAAGGGGTCCGTGAGCAAACTGAGTGTCCTGGAGCAAAGCGTGAGAGGACTTCAGGAGTTTCAGAAAGCATCAGCTTACAGTGGTTCAGCGGGTTCTCTGAGCTGCCAACCTCCTTGCCTTCAGGTTGGTAAAGGAAAGGGGAATATGTCTCAGACAGCTTCTCTGGCACTTCCTAAGAAGCAGGGATGTGAAAGCTGGCACTTGTGGAGCAGAGGCTGCTGGAGGAGCACAAATAGAAGATGCCAGGCTGGATGGCGGGTCCCTACCAGGAGCCAGCCCGTGGGTTCAGAGTCCCCAGAAGACACTTAACCATCTCTGCAGCCCTGTGGAAGCTGCTCTGTGCCTCTCTCCCAGCAGCGTGTGTGCTAGGTTTGCACAAATGTTCCCAAAACATTGCCACGGCTTCACGGCCACCTCTGCTGTGCCCCGGGCTGTGGTGGGGATGATCCTCTCTCCTTACCAGATTTAAC
The DNA here is from genome assembly GCF_000687285.1 of Phaethon lepturus. NCBI lineage: Eukaryota > Metazoa > Chordata > Aves > Phaethontiformes > Phaethontidae > Phaethon > Phaethon lepturus. The sequence continues at coordinate 11,368 of NW_010534442.1, read as the reverse complement.
CATCTTCTCAAATAGCAACACTTCTATGCCATTTCCAGCTCTGAGAAGACCCAGTGGTGTCACCTTTCTGGTACCTGCTTGTGGTCCTCATTCCAGTGGGTCAGATCCACATGCCCCTCCTGCTCCTGGGTGCTCTGGGCTGTCCTGAGTTGACAGCAAAACACAAATATCAGTCAGCAATTGCCAGTATGAGACGTGCCGGTTTATTTGCTGAAAGTTATCCTGGAAATGCTTCATATAGGAATGTACAACGGGAGAAGAAGGTCACGAGCAGTGTGGTGCGCTGACCTGGGGCAGGGGAGGCCAGACTTGCGAGCGTGACTGCAAACAGGTGACAAAATCCGTAATACAGGAATAAACAATGACGCTTGGCACTGATTTATACCTCTGCGCTTCCAAAACATGCCGTCTCTGTGAGCTAATGCAGCAAGGAAAGGATCAGGAAGGAAGCACTGTAGAAGTCCGGGGTTTGTTTTTTTGGAGTGGTTTTGGGTTGGTTTTTTTTTTTTTATTGGTGATGAAGGAAATGGAGGCATGGAGGTTGACAGGATTTGCTGAAGGTCATGAAGTAGGACTTCGGATAAGAGCTAACAACTTTGCAGCTCTTCACTGCCTGCTCTGCTGTTACCCCTTCTGCAAAAGGTAGCGGCGGAGCCCGGCTCATCAGAGGCTGAAGAGGGCTGTGTAGGTGTGCAGGGATGATTCCTGTAGAAGCATTAACCCTCTCCCAGTATCTGCCATCTCCAGACTTGGGAGCACATCTGGTGCATGCTTGGAGCTGCTGGAGCCAGGGACGTCTGCAACTCCTGGAGGATGAACTGAAAGAGAAGAGCAGTCTGACAGACCCCCCCTTTTGCACGTCGTTGTGTGTTCATTGCCCTAAGTCTGATTTCCTATGTTTCTGCAATACCTCTTGCTCTCTGAAGAAACCCAGCACAGGTGAGAAAGCAGGAGGTTCCTTTTGGAGCAAAATACTGTGACCTGGTTTTGGAGACAGCGTCAACTGTTTTATGAAAAGAAAGAATCCGGCGAGTTTTGTAACCTTCCCCCCCCCCCCCCTCCTTCTTTTTGCCGGGGGGTTTTGTTACCCCCCCCCCCCCCCTCCTTTTTTTTTTCCTTTCCCCTCTGTGTCCAGGAAGTGGATGAGTTAAAACATGCGGTAGATGTGTGATTCATTTTGGCAAGCCTGGCTGCTCAAGGCAAGCAAGGGAATCTCCTGCACTCGGTCACATGTTCCTGAGTAATTAGCAGAACATAATTAAGCTACTCTGGCTTAGCCAGCAACTCTGGCTTAGTCAGCTGAGCTGCTACTTGGTGAAGAACAGATAGCCTGCACAGAGCAGTGTCGGAGAAAAGATCATGGGACTGGACTGGGGCACAGTATAATATCTGAGCAGATGCTTCAAGGGGAAAATCTGGCCCTGAGTGTCAGTGCTGGCCAGGGCTGCGTGGAAGGGCTCTTCCTTGCTAGCTCTAAGAGTTTATTTCTGTGTGTAGCCTGCCTTGTGGCCGAGACTTTGAGTAAGGGAGGAAGCACTTGGGTAGTAAGTGCTGCTGAGATTTCATTAGCTAATGAGGGAGTATGTTGATCTTTCAGGAACAAAAACAAACATGTTTCCAATGTTTGTCTCTCCTGTTTTGTGCACTTAGTTACCTTTCCTGTATTGCAGCATCTGCTTAGCTCTTGTTCTGCTTTTATTAGTAGTAGCTGCTGTGTAGGAGGAGGAACAGAAACTGGTACTTGATCAGCAGATATCGGAAGCAGTGACACAACCCAAGGGCTGTCTGCAAATGATGGCCAACAAGCTGCAATCACTCTTTTTTTTATGGATTCAATTCAATTTTTGTTTCTGGATTCAATACGCTGCATATCACAGAAAGTGCTGCCGTACTGAGTTCTCATCTCGCCCCTTCCAAAAGGATTCACTTCTGTTGACTGTGGATTTGGCTAGTATTATTGTCCAGAGGAATAAAAACGCAAGCCAGGAGTGCTCCCACGGTAAATTGGTTTCCTTTCACAATTCCTGGTGACCTCTTTTACAGTAACTTGAACAACTGCTTTGAACAGATCAACTCTGGCTTGGCCCTTGGGAGGTTTTGACCTTTTTTTGGCACTTAGCTTTGCCTGGAAACTCCGATCTTCCAGGGAGGGATCTCGTGTGGTGACACTCCAGACTGCAATGGGGACCTGGTCAATCCCATCTGTATAAATATATTAGAAACAAATATCTCCTTTCCTGGAGGGGAATGGGGGCAGGCGTCTTCACCCCTGTAAGCACACTGAAATTACCTCTTGTTTGAGCTCAGCACCAGTGAAACGACACCTAGTTTAAAGACGAGGTCCTTCTAATTACGAGCACTTCCTTGCTCTTATTTTGCGGCTGTTGTTATTCAACACAGCACCTGAGTGTCTGTGTTGAAACGCACGTCCCCTTCTTGTGACGCTTCGCTCTGCGTGTGGGACTCAAACGTTGGTGAGAAACGGGGCTTCTCCGTCACATCGCCCCACCACCCGTTCTGCGCACAGACCGCGGGGAAGCGGGCGCTTCCTTGCAAGTTTGTCAGCTTCTGCTGCTCTGAACTTGGCTCCAAGGTCTACGTGCTGATCGGTGTGAGGAGCTGTCGGGCCAAAATGGTACAAGCTGCAGGTTGATGAAATGGAGGCTTGGATCTTGGTTGGCTCTGAAGAAGTATTACCTCCCTGCTGAAGATTTGTGTCTTTTTAACTTTTATTCCTGTGTTTTTTTCTCTGCTCATTGTGCCAAGTATCTGCCCCCATTCCCCATGTATGGTTTAGCTTGGCATAGATGCCAGATCCTGCTTCTAGTAAAGATAAACCTGTTGCCCGTGCTGTTTGCAGGATGGGAGCGGAGCAGCCAGCAGGCATCTGCCCAAGCCCGGAGCCAACAAACAAACCCACCCTCCGCTGGCTGCAGGCTCCCCGGGGGGAGGCTGCTGTCTCAGCCAGGGTTACCGAAGCTCCTTGGAACGGGGATTGAGGCAAGGGCAGAGCAAGTCACGAGATGCTTGCCCTCTTGCTCGTTCCCATCCTGTGGGAAGAGAAAGGGAAACAGCTTTGCTGGATTCTCTGGGGAAACTTAGGAAGGAATTCACCGTCCCTGTCCTTGTTTCCATCCTCTTTTTCCATTGCTGCCCTGTGACAGCTGCCAAATGGAAAAGAGGGGTGGCTATGCCAGGCAGGAATCTCTGCCCTTCTCCCTGCAGCGGAAAGCTTGTGTGCTGTGCTCCAGCGGGAGGCTTTTTAGCCAAGGGGATGAGACAGAGTTATCCCTCCTCTGCCCACTCAGCAGCTGGATGGGGAGGCACTGAATGGATGGAGAGGTCCTGGGGTTGAGATGGGCCCTTTACCCATCCTCTGCCATCCACGCAGCCGTCCCCGATGCCATCCCACAAAGGTGCAGGGCTGTGACAGGCTTGCCCATGGCCATGCTGGTCCTTGTGCTCAGAGGGACAGAGCTTGGACAAACTTCTGGGGAGCTCCAGCTTCCCCAGATACCCCACTCTGAACCGTGGGGCTCGCAGAGGAACAGAGGAGCGTGTGTGAAACTTCGGCAAACCTCCACAGTCTCTGCATGCTGGCATGCCACTGCCGCGAGCCCAGAGGGGAGGGCTGGGGGTCCGCGTCTCTCCAGGGGCCCTGGCAAGCCGGCTCGCTCCACACCGGGATGTGCAGGCACGGCCAGGTCCTGCCTTTCATCTGGATGGCGGTTGCCTTGGCCTTTCATCTGCCAAAGGCAGAGGGTGAAGCCTCCCAAATGAAATCAATCCCTTTTTCCCCCTCCTCTCCCTCTATCTCTGTTGTTTAGAAAACAGGGGCACGGCTAAGGGAAAGGCAGGTGTGCAAACAGCTTGCGCAGCTTCCCTCTGCCCAGGCCCCTCTACTCTTGGCCTGCAAGGAGATATTAAAACAATACATTCAGAACATTCTGGTAAAAGCTTTTCTCTCTCTGGCTCTCCAGCCACTCTTCAGCGTGGGATCCGAATCCTTATCCTTCCCGTAATGCTTGCGTGCACATGAGGAGCCTCAGCTGGAGCCTGGCGTTGCTGTCTGCGCACATCTCACCCTCTGCTTTCCCCCTTCCTCAGGGCTGCACACCCGTCTCTAGCCAGACTGACTCCAAGCATGGTTTGGGGGTTGCTTTGGTGGGTTTTGGGGAGCAAGCTGCATGTCACAAACTCGCTGCCACCCTGGGGAGCACACAGCCCTGAGTAGACCTGGCGGATGGAGGACAGTGCGCCAGGGATGCAGCTGAAGGGATGTGCCCACGTTATTCCAACAGCAACATGGCATGAGGCATCTGGGGCGAAGCAGAGGGCTCCATCTGCACTGGGTTTAAAGCAAGTGGCCTGTGCTGGATGCCAGACACAAAGGAGAGCTAATAAGAAGCTCATTAAGCTGCTGCTGGATGTGTTTTCCACTGTAGACTAGTTTCTCCTGCCACAAGCTTCCCCCACTAACTGCTGTTCCATGGAAAAGCCTTTTCCTGATGTTTGTACATTCATTTATATATAGCCCTCAAAACGATTGAGCTCATTACCCTCCATCTCCGATGAATAGGTTTTCCTGCCTGCGTGCCGCGTCCCACCGTGCGGGATGTGTGCGAGGAGGCCAAGGATAACACAGCCCTTCAATGGTCCCTTAGTGCTCTTGCAGGGGCACGGGAAGGGAGCGCTCTGCCCTTCTCTAAGCACCCCTCCGCCTGCTCCTGCTGTAAAGGAGAGCAGGGCAGTCGTGCTTGCTAGGTGCCTCCAACGTACCTCTTCTTGAAACAAAGCCATCTGTCCTGCAGTCTGAATTCCCAGCGTGGAGGGGAAAAGCAAAGCCCCCTCGCCTGCGGGTGACCCAGGCGCGGGTGCAGCGCTGGCTCCGGGGGTGACGCGTGTCCTGGTTTTGCGACATGTTTGCGTTCAACCTCCCGCTTGCAGGTTTTGTCCTCTCCCTCAGCTGCTTGCTTGATGGCAGGGAGCTCTGACCTTGCTCGGCACTGGAGGCTTTCCAGCGAAATCAAGGAGCTGGCTGCGGCTCAAGTTCAAAGCGCCAGGCAGGAGGGTCTGTTGCGGCACGGAAAATGAGCCCAGGGAGTCCTGGCCTCCCCCAGCAAACCCTGTGCCGTGGTGTGGACTTGGGCATGGGTCACAGACCACCCCAGTGCTTGGGGGTTGCCCTTGTGTGAGTCCCCTGCGAGTAGCGTACTCCCCTCTGATGCAGGCCTGAAGATGCTGCCTCAGTTTACCTTGTGGCTGCAAATTGAGGCTTTCCTTGTGGAAGCTGGATTTCAGTGGCTTTCCTGCTGGATATTTCTCCACTTAAAAATAGCTCCTTTAAGGAAGTGGATGCAACTCTATACAAACTGGGCTTGAGATATTAATTACTCAAGCAAGAGTCAGTTTAGAAATCAAGGTCTGGAGGTAAATGAGTGCTGGGATGTTGCAGCATGAGCTGGACACTTGGGCGAGATCCAGAGGGAGGTGGGAATGGCTCTGCGATGGTCACGGTACCGGCGATGCAGCGCTTGCACGGCTTGAGTTTTTTTGTGGGCTGTTTGGGATGGACTAAGGCAAACAAGGAGCGGAAGCGCACGGAGGGGAGGACGGGGCCATTCCTCCCACAGGAAACCCAGGATTAAGACACTAGCTGGATTGTGTGGCCGTCGCGATCACGCTGCTGGACCCCGTGGCTGAGCGCAGCCCAGCAGCTGCGTGGAGCAACAGCAACACGTTCAACCCAGCGGCTCTTGGCAGAGGAGCCGGGGCCAGTTACAACACGACAAGTGAAAATAAACACAAACGCTGTAACTGGCAGTGCCGTAATGGGAAGGAGCATGAACGCGGGGGCCGGCAGGAAGCCATTGGTCTTCCAGATGGCTCGCACGGGCTGGGGGCTTTCAGCCACCACCTGCTGCTGCACCAAGACCTACTCCCCCAGCATCTCCCACCACGGGCACGGAGCCGCTGCACCCTGAGCAGCCATTGCCCTCCATCTGAGCTCTGCCTCGGCTGAGTGGGGATGGAGGGTGAAGCCAGCCCTACCGTAATCTTTCTGGTGGTGTTGGCTCTTTCAAACCCTGGCCTTGGCTACCACCATGACATCTCAGGGCACTAGCGGCTCTGGGAGGCGTTGTCTGGGGCAGTGTTTCTGCTATGGGACTTGCAAGCTGGGGAGCCCAGGTCGCTGGTTGGCGTCTGGGCTGGTTTGTGGTCTGGGCTCTGTCTGCTGGGCTTTAAATATGATTCCCGTGAGCTTTAGCTTCCTTGAGTCCTACAGAGTGTTTACACCAGTGTGCAAAGTGACCTTTAAAAGGCCTCGGGTTCTGCTCATCTCCCTGAATAAGGAGAGAAAGCAGAGCAGGACTGGTGCGGGTACACACACCCTGCTGCTGAGATGCTCTGTGTGGGCGTTCAGAGCTGACGCCGTGCGTTTCTCCCTCTGTCCCGCAGGCTAGCAGGAACAGCCTGGTAGGGTCCATCTTGGATAGACGCGGATGATGCCAGAGCTATGACAGGGATTGCAGTCTTGGCACTGAGGGGTGATCAGTTATGGAACAACTACAGGAGGAAATACCTGAGGTCAGGGAAGAGGAGGAGGAAGAGGAAGAGGCAGTGATGGTGGCAAGCAAAGCCTCAGACCCAAGTGGAGGACCAGACAGCTCGCTGCCTTCGAGCAGCTACACAGGTGAGTGGAGCCACAGGAGCTCATCTGTCCCTGGAGCTTCCAGGCATCCATGTCCTCTGGACAGCGTGCTCAGCTGCAAGGGCAGAGGACCTTGCATGGAGTTTGGCTTATTTTAATCTCTTCCCTTTGTGAAATAATGCATTGAGAGCCAAGTTCTGGAGAGGCTTATATCTTCTTCTGCAGTCACTGCACAGCCATTGGCAGCAGGTTGGGAGCTGGAAGTTAAAAGGACGGGCAGGTAACGTTGTGCCCCGGAGTGAGGAGACTCCCGGGGTGCCTGAGAATGCTTCCCTGGCCTCTTCTTGAAGTCCTCTGTGCAAACTGATGGTAGGAGCTGGGGGAGAAGGTTTGTTGCTGCTGAAGAGGCTCCTCCAGGGCCCTGGGTGTTCCGGCTGGGCAGCCCTGTGCCAGCCACATGCCAACTGAGGATTATAAAATTTGCTGGTTGGGTTTCCTTGCCTAGACATGAATGCCAGGGGGAAGAAATCAGCATTGATGTGGAGTCTCTCAGCTGCTGGGCGCACTGGGGGCACTCTTGGCTCTGCATGGCATGTGCCTGCAGCCGGTGCCTGAGCTCCGAGGTTAACTCCCCAGATGCATTGCCAGTGGCGGGCTGGGACGGTGCTGGAAATCCCTCATCAACCCCATGGCTGGAGGAGTTAGACGCAATGCTGGGCTTGTGGCTACTACACAAAAGGACGTATCGCTTTGTGTGTTTGCAGACCTTTCGCAGAGCTCCTCTCCCTCCCTGTCGGACCAACTGCAGATGGGCTGCGAGGAGGTGGCCTCGGGAGCACTGAATGTGGAGTGCAGGGTCTGCGGAGATAAAGCCTCGGGGTTTCACTACGGTGTGCACGCCTGTGAGGGCTGCAAGGTACCTGGAGAGGGCTGAGGTCAGCAATGCCAAGCAGAGATTAGACCCCAGGGACTATGCCATCTCTTCAAACAAGCAGATTTGCAGCAAAACAGGGATGTGGGATTGAGTGATTGTAAAAAGCTCATTTGCAACCTGTCCAGAGAGTGTGGAGAGTAGAGGCAGGCACGCAAATACTGTCCTGGGTGAGGCAGCTGAGATGCCTATGGCCCAAATCTTGCCCTGTCATGCTTTACTTTGTAAAGGCAAATCCACCTATCCCCACAGGGACCCCGGCTTTGCTTTTAAAGATGCTTTCTGTGCTGCAGATCAGCAGTGAGCTGTGTGTTTATCCCTCTGGGATCACTGGCCGCAGCTTGGATGTGCCTCTGAAATTCTTTCCCTCACAGCAGATGCCAGCGGGACTGAGTTAGCGGCCCAGGTCCTGCCAGACATTCCTGCAGGCAGGGCCCGGCCCGCAGCTCGTCCCTCCATCCCTCCCTGCTGGCTGCCTGCAGTATCACACACGCGGTTCTCCGGCACCCGAGCGTGGGCTGCCCTCCACGGTTCCTCCTCCTCTGCAGCCCCCTTCTCCCACCGCACAACCTCTCCTTGAGATGGAGACTCTGCTTGTGTCAAAGAGACCCAGGGCTCCTCCTCCCCAGCCGGCTGAACCTCCATGAGGCTCCTGGGGATAATAAACCAGCCTGGTCCCAAACCACAGGTGCTAACACTGCTCTTCCCTTGTCCCCCTGCTCCGCGTCCCCCTCTGTGCCACCTGCCTGCAGGGTTTCTTCCGCCGGACGATCCGCATGAAGCTGGAATACGAGAAGTGCGAGAGGAGCTGCAAGATTCAGAAGAAGAATCGGAACAAGTGCCAGTACTGCCGCTTCCAGAAATGCCTCTCGCTGGGCATGTCACATAACGGTGAGTGTCAGCACTGTCCCAGGCCTGGCCGGCTGGGTGCCACAGGGGCATCTGCCCTTCTGTGAAGGGTTCGCACGGGGAGGCTGTATGTAGCCTGCTTTATCCCATGGCTCTCTTCTTGCTAGGGGATCATCTTTCAAACCCCATGCTTTGGGCCTTTGACTCTTAATCCCTTTCTTCCATACAAGAAGGAGCTGTTCGTTCCCACCGTGCAGGCTGACTGTTGGCACATGGCTGTCCCTTACGGGTTGACCCAGCAGAAGCTGGATACACAGATTGCTCTTCTGTGCTGGGATTTTTAAACTTCAGGTGTAACTATCTTGTTCGTGGCCAAGCCGAGGTGTTTATGTGGAAATCAGGGCTTGTGTGAGAGCACAGAGGAGTCGGGGACGGGAGCTTAGCGTGGGGCTGTATTGGCGAAGGTAGCAGTAATGGCTCGTTCTTGAAGGTGTCGATGCCGGAGGAGCTGCAGTCCTGGAGGAGCATCATGTTGTGCAGCTGCAGGTGCTCACCAGCAGACCTCTGTCTGCGGTGGCAGAGCAGACCGCTGCCACCCTGGACGCGTCTCCAGGAGTCATCCCCTGTGTCCTGACCCACTACTTTTGCCACCCCACAGCAATCCGCTTCGGCCGCATGCCGGAGGCAGAGAAGAGGAAGCTGGTGGCAGGACTGACGGCGAGCGAGATCAGCTGCCAGAACCCGCAGGTGGCCGACCTGAAAGCTTTCTCCAAGCACATCTACAACGCCTACCTGAAAAATTTCAACATGACCAAAAAGAAGGCGAGAGGTATCTTGACCGGGAAGGCCAGCAGCACCCCAGTAAGTTCCCTCCCCAGGGCAGGTGGGGTTGCCCATGACCAGCGTTGGGGGGCTGCACATCTCCCTCCTGCTGTAGTTGTTTCACGTGCACCAGTTCCCAGCTGGGCTCTACACGTCCTGCCCCTCGCACATAAAATTCACATTGCTCTGCAGACTTGTGCTGTTACGGGTGGGTGCAGACTGCCCGGGCACCGTCAGCCTCAGCGGGGAGGGAACAGCAAAGGGACAGGCAGACAAATGTGAGTGTCCTTGGCAGAGCTGGTATCTCGAGTCCTTGCAACAGGTTCCTCACTCCTTCCTTCTTTTTCAAGCAGCCTTTTGTGATCCATGACATGGACACCTTGTGGCAGGCAGAAAAGGGGCTGGTGTGGAAACAGCTAGTGAACGGCATCCCCCCGTACAAGGAGATCGGGGTGCACGTCTTCTACCGCTGCCAGTGCACCACGGTGGAGACTGTGCGGGAGCTCACCGAGTTTGCCAAGAGCATCCCCAGCTTCATAGGCCTCTACTTGAACGACCAAGTGACTCTGCTGAAATACGGGGTGCACGAGGCCATCTTTGCCATGCTGGCCTCTATCATGAACAAGGATGGGTTGTTGGTGGCCAATGGGAACGGCTTTGTGACCCGCGAATTCCTGCGTAGCCTGCGCAAGCCCTTCAATGAAATCATGGAGCCCAAATTTGAGTTTGCTGTGAAGTTCAACGCACTGGAGCTGGATGACAGTGACCTATCTCTGTTCGTGGCTGCCATTATCCTATGCGGAGGTGAGCGGGCGCTCTTGGCCATGTGAGCGTCAGGAAGAGTCCTCCTGTACTTAGAGGTGGTTTGGGGTGGGCTGGGGGAGCTGAGCTGCTGCTGGCCCTGAGATCAGCCAGGGCTGTCTTAGGGGGCAAGAGAAGAAATTAAACCAAAGCTGCTCTGTGGCGGTGATGCCTAGCAAGCTTGGACCAAGAGCAAGGAGCGTAGAAGTGGCATCTCCTTCTTGTATGCTGATGTGGGATATGTTGTCCAAGGGCACTTTCTCCCCTTGTCTAGCTGACGGGGTGGGAGTCACGGTGGGCGGGTTACAGTCCCCGTCTCCCTTTCCCCGGGAGGAGCATGTGCTTTGGAGGGCTACACCATAACACTACAGCTACTGTGCTTCCTCTCCACAGACCGTCCTGGCCTGATGAACGTCAAGCAGGTGGAGGAGATCCAAGACAACATCCTGCGAGTGCTAGAGTTTCACCTGCAGTCTAACCACCCAGATGCTCAGTACCTCTTCCCCAAGCTGCTGCAGAAGATGGCCGACCTGCGGCAGCTGGTGACGGAGCACGCCCAGCTGGTGCAGAAGATCAAGAAGACAGAGACGGAGACATCTCTGCACCCGCTTCTGCAGGAGATCTACAAGGACATGTACTAAGGACCTGTTATTTATGAGAATGAAGCCATGGATTCCCATCAAGACTCTTTGTACAGAAACAAAGAAAACCTTTCCCCACGTCTTCCATTTCTTCTACTGGAAACTCTTTTCTACATGACCCTGACGTACGGTACATAGGGCAAGATTTTGCAGCCACCACGTGCTAGGCCAGGGCTTCCGTTAACACACACTAACGAATTTACAAAGGCGAATCATAAGCTACTGTTTCCGTTACTATGGCCCAGCTCTTCAGCTGCTCCCCGGGGCCTCTGGAGCGGCCGGCTGGTTTACATGGCCCGGACGGTGGAGATCCTGCGGCAGCTTGGGAACGGTGGGGATGCTCTGGTCATTAGGAGACCGGAGGGCGGTGCGGGTATCCGGTGGGGCCAGCAACAGCACTTACAGCGTGTCTTTATTTTCTTTTTTATATTGCACTCTGAAGACGTAGTCCTGAGCCGTGAAGTCTAGGACAGTGTAATGAAAGGATGTTTCTCTCTTTCCCAAAGCCAGAGTATTTGAAGACGGGTAGGGCTGTCCTAGCTGCAGCCCCGCCTCGCTGTGCGGCGTATTCCTGTCTCCCCGAGGGGTTGTGTGATCTCTGCCTTCCCCTGAGTGCCATGTGGGAGCTCTTGCTCCTGGTACCCCCATTTCAGAGGGAGCCTGCCCCTCAGC
>NW_010534441.1:592-2721 GCF_000687285.1 Phaethon lepturus | reverse complement strand
GGACGGTGGCCGCCTTCCCCTCGGCCCCTCCTGCCTGGGCACTGCTGCTCTCTCACCTCCTTCCCTCTGCAGCGAGGCTGAACAACTGGCCCCCGCTGCCATCTTTCTGCCCAGTGAAGCCTTGCTTCTATCAAGACATCCCCGTTGAGATCCCTGCTGACTTCCAGAAGACTGTTTCTACCATGTATTACCTCTGGATGGGTGAGTCCCTGGGGGAAATCTAACGGCTCATCCTGGGAGGAGGTAGAGGAACAAGTGTCATGCGTGTGAGTGAATGCTGCTGCTTCTCTGGAGAAGTTGTGGTTAACGTTCAGTGCCCAGGTCTGGGGGGCTGAGTCCCTGGTGTGGGGATGGAGGAGCCTTGCTCTGGTTGCCTGACTGATGTCCTCTCTCTCAGCCAGCACCATTGCTCTCTTCCTGAACTTCTTGTCCTCGCTGGCCTGGTTCTGTGTGGAGCCCTCATCCGGTTCTGGGTTTGGCCTCTCCATTCTCTGGGCTCTCCTCTACACGCCCTGCTCTTTTGTTTGCTGGTATAGGCCAATGTACAAAGCTTTCAGGTGTGTATCTGCTTGAGCTCCCAGCAAAGCAGCAGGGTGGGATGGCTGCAAGGCTAGTACTTGAAGCTGGGGGGACCGAGCTGCTCAGTAGAACAGGCCCTTGCCCCATGTGAGGCACCAATGGTGTCACAGCTCCTTTTGTGGCCTTTGGGTCTGGGGGATGTGGCGATTCTGTGCTGAGTTTCTGGCTGAGGAACAAATCTTACTTTGGATGGGGTTCTTCTAAGGAGGTCACAGGGACATGTTTTCCTGTGGATCTTGCTGTTGGGAGATCCCTGCACTGCCTTATGCCTCTTCCTTGGATTTTTCCTTGCTTTAAGTCCCTTAACCAGTGTTCTCCTTGCATCCCCCACTTTGAGGAAGGTTTGAGAGTTGTTTTCTGTGGCTAACCTCATCTGTCTCTTTCTCCCAGGAGTGACAGTTCGTTCAACTTCTTTGTCTTCTTCTTCGTCTTCTTTGCTCAGAATGTGATGTACGTGCTGCAGGCGATTGGCATACCAAACTGGGGATTTAGGTGCGCGTTGTTCCATGGAGCCCTGGCCAGCTGAGTACCCCAGAAAGGGAGGAGGTGGGTGTGGAAGAAGGAACCTGTGGGCAATGGCCTTTTGTTTTGCAGTGGCTGGATATTGAGCCTGATAGCGCTGCGGAAGAATACAGCCGTGGCTGTGATGATGATCCTGGTGTCCTTGTTCTTCACAGCAGTGGCTGTGCTGGGCATCATTATGCTGAAAAAGGTGAGTTTGGATTGAACATTGGGGCCAGAGCACCCTTTGGGAGGATGAGGATGGGTTTTGGCAGGCATGGGGCCACAGCTCTGTTCATTGGGGGCCCAGAATGGGGCCGGTGCACTGACTCCAAGCCTGCCGCTTTTTCCAGATCCACTCTCTGTACCGTCGGACAGGTGCCAGCTTCCAGAAAGCGCAGGAGGAGTTTGCTGCAGGGGTCTTCTCCAACCAGGCAGTGCGCGCTGCAGCGGCTAATGCTGCTGCAGGTGCTGCCACCAATGCCTTCCGGGCGCCCTAGCTGGGCGGGGGCCCCGGCTTCTCATCGCACATGGGCTCTTTCTAAAGAAGAGGAAATCCAAGTTGCACTTTCATTGGATCCCCATGTGCCTGCATCAGCTGTCAGAGGCTGCCTCATCCCAGCTTGGAAGTGCTGGTGCCTGAATTGTCTGCTGCTCTAACCCCTTTCCTCATGGATGGAGGCTGTTCTGGTTTGTGCTAGTCCCCTTCCCTCAGTGGACTGGGGAAGGAGCGGGATGGGAGGTGCTATGGGCCAAGCCCTGTGCCTCTCATCACCCTCCCTTCCAGCAGCAGGAGCCTCCTCCAGAGGCGTGACAGGGACTGAGGTGGCTGCTCACCTTCCCCATGTTAGCCAGGGCTTTCCTGTTTCCCCACCTGGTGATGCCACTTGTGGGCCCTGGGGCATGAAGGGTTCCCGTGTGCCCAGTCCCAGGGTGTGCAGGGGCTGGCTCTTCCCTGTGGAGGCTTTTGCCTGCCTTCCCTTTGACGTGGGACCCCATTCTCTGCCAAGAAAATTGTCACTGTCTTCCCCCAGGGATTTGCTCTGGTG
>NW_010534441.1:0-559 GCF_000687285.1 Phaethon lepturus | reverse complement strand
CAAGAGTCAGCCCCCCTCCAGCCCCTTCCCCATCCTCTCCCTCTCCTTTGCAGGGCTCAGCCTGCTCCAGGCACAGGGATAAGGAGAGTGGGGCTGGGATGGGCAGTGGTGGGGCAAGTGCCGCTGGTGGGGCTTCCTGCCTTTGGCCTGTGTGCCCAGCTGCAAGTGGCCAGGACTGGCACACACTGGCTCCTGAAGCTGGGCTAGTACCTCCTTACCCTGTGCCTCCAGCCAGGGGCAGGGAAACAGCTTTTCCCTCTTCTCTGCCTGCACTGGGGCCAGTCCCCCCTCCTTCCCAGAGCCTGCCCCTTCTACAGGGCCCTTCAACCTTCTCTGTGTGCAGCGCTGCCCAGTGTGTGCCCTGTGTCCTCGCTAGCCCCTGGTGTTCCCCTCCCCGTGTGCCAGTGTCCTGGGGAGCCCCGGGGTCCCTGGGACGGGTCTTGTGAGTTCTGCTTCACCCCGTCTCCTCTCCGATGCTCCTGGGTTTGTCCCTGCTGCTCCTGGGCTGGCGAGAGGGTTCGTGCCTTCAGCTGTGGGGGCCGGCGCATGCGGCAGGTTC
>NW_010534440.1:1564-7353 GCF_000687285.1 Phaethon lepturus | reverse complement strand
GAGGTGGGGAGTAGCCTTTCGCATCCCCCAGAAGGGGAGGCTGCATCCCCCCGGTGAACAAGCCGGCCCTGCAGGCCTGGAAGTCAGTGCCAAAACACCGGCCTGCACCTGGCTCTCTCGCCAGAGACAAACTCGGGTTCGTAGGCTGGTATTCCCAAAGAGGGGTCAGCTGTCATCGCCCCTTGAGCAGAGCAGTACACCAATCCACATGCTGAGGTGGTCCCCAAGGCATGAGCTTCTCTCTTAGTGTTCATCCGCTACGGAAGGAAACTTTTAAATCTCTGGCTATTAGACAAAATGGACTCTAGAAGTGATCAGTGTTCGCTGGGATGCAGCTGGTGCTGCTCTGGAGAAGTGAAAGACCTGGTGGCGGTGTCGGCAGCAACCAGGAATGGCAGCCCAGCCGGCAGCGCTGCAGATGCCCACCTCCAGCCCCGGCCGTTTCCCGCCTGGCTGTCACGTTCTGTCCACAGCCATCCCTGCGCAGAGGCGTTCAGCAGTGCTCTCACCACTACCCCAGCTCCGCGCGGGCTGACAAATGCCCAGACCACACACAGGATGCTGTGAGGGTCCGTGTTAAGCTGCCTCGGTGTATGCCACTGCCCCACGGGCCCTGTCCCCGCTGCACCCTCCTGACTCAGCTCGTCTTTGCCTGGAGACTCGCCTTTGTCCCTTCCAGCGGCATCCACAGGCTGCAGTGCAGCTCCCCTCCTCTCTTTGGGAGCCCCAGCCTTAGACTCCAAGTGTGTGGCTGTCCAACAGGTCCCCGTGTTACCTCTGCTCCAACTTCGCTCCTTCCCTGCCTTCCCAGCCACAAAACCACGCTCCTCGCCTTTCCCCGGGCAGCAGGCTGCCTTCCGCCGACCCTTCCAGACCTCGCCCCGCTGCAGGGCAGCAGCCCTTTCCGCACCGCGCCGCCCAGCCATGCTCTTCCCAGCTCCGCTCGAAAGGAGAACTGCTCCAGGGTGCCGGTGGCTCTCTGGGCTCTTGTCCCCCTGACATACCGTCCTCACTGCAGGGAGCCTCCATTCTGGCACATAGGGCTGGGAGCCAGGCGCTTTTCCTTGGGACCCCACCGTTCGGGAGTTGTCCCCATGATGGGTAACAAGAGATGTGTCTTTCCCAGCCCCGGCCTCCCCGTCCCCAGCCAGGCTGGCCGTCAGGCTGGACGCACCCCTGCGCCGGTTGTGCTCTTGGAGGGAGGACCCAGTTCGGTTATCTTAGTATCCAACAGGCAATTAATCTGAATGTCCAATTAATGTAAATGACAAAGTCGAAACACGATGTCGCAGGCGGTGGTGCTGCAGCAGTGAGACACGGACAGTGGGCAACATCTTGGAGAGGCTGTTACTCTGCTGGAAAAAACGGTGCCAAACCCAGAGTCTTGGCCTGTGTGGGACGTCTATCGCGAGACTGAAATCTGCAGCTCCCCAGGAAGGTGGGTTGTGCCCGGCACGTTGTTAGGAGGCGTGATGCAGAGCCCGGAACAACAACGGCGCTTTCACAAAGAATGGGACTCGCTCCTGAACCATCTGGGCACTTTTACAAAGATGCTTGTATTCACGAAAGTAGCTGCTACTTTGTCATGTATCCCACTCTGCATAAATTGTTCATCTGCCTCAGAGCTCCCCTTCTGAACCAGCTGAACTGTTAATGAAGAATGGGATCCTCAGCATTAGCAGGTGCTGCTTTCATCAAAACAGAAGCTTCTGAGCCAGCTGAGCGGCTTAATGAAGAGAGCATTCATGCCACAGCAGCCACGGCTTTGTCAGGGAGCCTCTCACCCATGCCACGGCTCGGCTGTTAACTTTGTTCCTCAACAAGTGAACAGTTTTGCTGCGGTGCCAGTTTTTGTCAGAGAAAGTGCATTTTTTTATAAAGACCCTCGCTGAGGCAATGCAGGAGCCCCTCGCCTGAGTTCATCCCCCTCCGCTGCCTCAGACTCGTCCTCAGAACAGGGAACGCTGCTGGAGCCAGACATCTGAGGGCAGCTCTTACGCTTCTCTCTCAAACTACCCAAAAAGGTTTCCACTGGGTGTATCAAAGGCTGGGAGATGCCTTTATAAAAATGCTCTCTGTTCCCCAGCTTTGATCGACAAGAATGCAGTTTTGATAAGTAATGTATTTTTTTTTCTTTTTAATAATTAACGCAGTAAATCCTACAAATTCTCCATATTTGGATTCTCCGTTACTTGCCGTTTTGAGCTCAAAAATCCAAAATGCAGCTTTCCAAATGTGCATTTAAAGTGAACTCTTTGCTGTATTTGTTTTCCAGTAGGTTAAATTTCACTAAAAGATTGTGTGTTAAAACCCTGGGAGGACAGAACAGGGTTGTCTCTGCTGCTCGGAGGAGCAGAACGCTCCCCCCCAGGGCAGCGTGAACCCCCACCCTGAGGCTGGCACTCGCATTACAAACCGCTGCGCAGCACCCAGCACGCAGCAGGACGAGCGTTTGCGGAGCCGCGCGTGAGAAGCCGCGCCGAGGTGCAGCCAGGGTGCTCCTTGCCTCTGCTGCAGGGCAGAAACGCGGCTCCGGCGGTTTCATGCGAAGGACCGAGGCTGCTCCGGCAGCCCCGTCCCGTCGCGCCCGGCCCATCAGCCCTGCCGTGGTTTGCCCTGGTTTGCCGTCATTTGCTGTGGTTTGCTGTGGTTTGCCGCGGCTCCTCGGTTTGCTGCGCTGCCTCAGGCTCTGGGTCGAACATGGCTGTTTAACCGGCATGGTCAGGCCTAAGGATCTCTGATACGTTTCCAAGTATAAACAGCTGATTACATGGATTACTTGGCATTTATTTGGTGCAATAATACCTGGTGCATCGACAAAGTTAACACCAACCTAGGCTGGTGTGTTTGGGTGACATTTGGGAAGTACTCCGCTGTCTGAATAGTTAACATTAACAAAAGCAACAATGCCATAGCTGCCTTAAATTCAAAAGTAATGCATTGCTCTTTACCTGTCTCGGGTATTTCAATGGACGATGTCATGCATTACCTCTTTATCGTCCCTAACCCATATATTTATCATCCACAACTAGCTGCAGCTTGGAGAGCAGAGGCAGTTGTACACGAGGCGCGGAGAACAAGACCCGGGTGTTTCCGAAGGCAAGGCTGGCCGCGGAGCCTGGCTCCGGGCACTCGGCCGCAGACCTCTTTAACCAGCCGCCGCACTCTGACTTGGCACAGCGGTAAAGGATGACTGTTCATCTTTAAATTGTGCTAATGTTTGTAAGCAGTAACTACTTATTGTGCTCAAGATGACCAAAATACAGACCTCTGCTCTAACTGGCATTTCTTGCTTGACTGCAGCCTGTTTGTTTAGATACTTTCCGCATTTTCTTCACCTGGAGCTGGGAAACGAGGCTGTCAGCTTTGCTTTGCTTTTCAGCAGGTACCTGAATCTGAAATTATATAAAAGCAACGGTTCTTATCATCTGAGCTCCAACACGAGCCCAGCGCCATCCAGATGAGATGTCAAAATGCAGCACAGCTCACGGGGTTTGCCCGTAATTTAAATGGTCAACAGTACAGTCAGCGTTACCATTATACTTCCAAATCAGCTGAACTCCCAGCCCCTGGTCTGTTCTCCCAGGCTATCTGCAGCGTGAAGTGGGCATTGATTCACCCCTTCACGCTTGCTCTCAGTTTTCTATACGCTGAGAAGAGATGGAAACTGAAGACCAAATTCTGTTATCACTTAATTACTTTTTGTTGATGAAAAGTTTTGCAAAGGAAGACTTAACCTCTTCTCGAAAGAGGCTTACCGAGATATTGCAACCAGCCCACTGAGTATCTGAGTTCCCTTACATCTACCTGGTCTGAATCTGGAATAAATACTTGTATATTCTTCATACAACATTTTTCTGCAATAAAGAGTTATTATAAATGCTATGGTAACCGGCGAGGAATCCACCACTGGCTTTAGGCGAGTACTTTAGAATTGCACGCTGGCTACAGTGAGGAGGTTTTTCCAGGGGATGCAGATGAAGGAGTGTTCTGCCATCAGTTAATCTTTGGGGAGTCTGGAAGCCCTTTAGCTGGTGTTTGTACCAATCTTTCATCCTCAGCTGAGCACTAATGGCCGTGGGAAACATGTGGGCCAGCAACTGATTTACCTCCTCCAGCAAAATTAGGTCAATAAGTTCTAGTTATTTCGGCTTAGATTATGTCCCTCAGACACATCTCATGCCGTGCTGGAGGTGGGACTAGCTGGGGAAGATCCATGCCGTACCAACAAGAACCTCCCCGAGTCTTATTTCTCCCATGATTTCTCCCAGCAGAGGGGGAAGGAGACGTGCCCTGTGTGTATTTGTATGTGGGTCTTTGGTCCCATCATTATTTCTATATATCCTGATATTGCTTGTAGCAGCACCATCTGATAGGAAGGGGCTGCTCTTCTCGGAGGTGGCTTCATGTGCCACAAGGGACGATCATTTCCCACCATGTTCCTGGAGGGTGTTTGATGCTGAGCTGAAGAGAAAAGGAGGAGGCAAAGAAAGGTGAGGAAAGGAGGAGACCCAAAATGAGAAACAGAAGAAAAGCAGATGAGGGAGGAGAAAAGGGTGGTGAGGATGAAAGTCAGCTGTAAGAGGACCAGGAATAAAAGAAGGGGCTGGAACTGTCCCAGCAACCGCTCCACATGTACCGACGGGGGAACAGCCTGTAGCATCCAGCTTCCCGACTTCCAGGCGTTTAAAATTTTAACCATAATTTGCAATTATAACCAGAGGATAAGATTTCAGCCTGTTAGGAGGAGGTGGGATCCTGCAGGGCGATGCACATTAATTACTGCTGACATACAGGGACAGGCTCATTAGCCAGAGGTCTCCTTCAGTTCTAAAACTCAATTTTTGGCTCGAGGCAGGTGTTTCAGGGAGTAATTATAGAGCCTGCGCTGCTAGGCAGGTCACAGTAGTCGGCCACATAGGCCTTTTCACTCCTCCTCGAGCGGCAGGGATGCAGAGCAGCTCTCGGGGTGGGGAAGGTGCTGGGAAGAGCCTGGCAAGGAGCGGTGGCGAAGCTCAGACCTCCTCTCTGCAGCCCCACGTACGGTGGGTTCGGTGCAGGTCGTCGCTGCAGGTCGCCTGGGGCGACGATGATGGAGACAGAAGCGGAGGGGGAGTCCTGTGCTCAGGGACCACCGTCCCACGTACGGTCCAGGGAAAGCCTTGCTCAGCCCCAGTTCTGAGCAGCGCGATCTGTTACCAAACAGCCTCTGCTCGGCAGGGCTGGCAACGAGCCTCCACACACAGCCCGATCCACACAGTGCAATTTTCACGCTAGTGACGCTTGCAAGCCTCCATCTGATGTCCCACCCTATAACACGCCGCTGCTTCGGCACAGGCTGTCACCCAGAGGAGGAGCATCTCCCCGGAGGGTGTTTGCTGCCACACTCTCCAGCAAACAACAGGGCACGGCAGAATTCCTTCCAGGGGCGTTCCTCCCGGCTCGCACGCAGCAGATGCGGTCGGTACCACTGGGTTGCCCCGGGACGCCGCGTCCGTTCTCCTCCACCAGCGTTGCTGCAGGCCGGCACCTCGCCGTGGGACCCCCAAGCTCTCCAGGCGGTCCTGGACAGCCTGCAACGCCTTCAGCCGTGGGCGGTGTCAGACGTGTCTCCCCACCTTCACTTCTGGTTGCATCCAACGGGGCTGGGGTCTTCTTGGGAAATGGCTTCCTCCATGAGGCAGAGCCTGTATCTTCTACCAGGATCCCTGCGGGATCAAAGTTGCCAGCCTTTTTTTGGCCCTAAAGATCCTTTTTAGGCTCTTCATCCCTGGATTTCTTCACTCTTT
>NW_010534440.1:456-1544 GCF_000687285.1 Phaethon lepturus | reverse complement strand
CGTGGCGGGGAGCTGCGTGCCCGCTCTCGGCATCGCGCCCACGGCATCACCGCGCCTCCCCTCGCAGAGGAAGGCGCTTGTGAAGGAGGGAGACAGCACGAAGTGTGACTAGTCAAGTCGGCAATTCACAGCAAACAATTGCTTTGACTTTTTCCTCTGCTTGTGGAGCTAATCGTAAGTATGTCAGAAAAAGCTTTGCTCCGTGTGCTCACGGCAGAGACTCCAGATTGGAGGCACAGCGTGCTTGTGACTGGCTAGATGGGGCACGCAGGATTTTATCCTCTTTCTGAGTCACTGGTTTGGCAGACATTTCCATCACCAATCCTTAAAAGTGCAAATACAACTTTCAGTCTCCTTGGGTACTCACGGAGGCAACACTGAAAAAACGCTCTCGGCAGTTTTTTGCTAGCAAGATACGCTCTGGTTTATATTTAGGGAATACAAATAGGGACTAGTTCTGAATCCAACCCAGAAATCCATTTAAAATATTCCTATAATTTTATTTACAGACAGTTTCTGTAAATGTTGTAACAGGCAGAGAGAAGGGTATTGCTGACTCTGTGCCTGGGGACTCTGTACTGTGAACTGGGGGGTCCCTACAAACGTGTTACTGGGGTCGCGAGTCCCCCACCAACACACTGAAATTGTGTTATGACCCCAGTGCTTGTGATTTCTTTTATGATTCTCGTGATATTCAGTGGTTTTTTTCTGAAAGTCCTGCTTCTTGCTCTCCATGACTAAGAAGTAATCACAGTCTCTGTCAAAAAAAATAAAAATCTATCCCTCTCGATTGCAAAAAAAGGCTTGAAAATGTGAGGCATATGGACCAGAGGATGCTCAGCGGGGTCAGAAATAAGAAAGCAGGAGAAGCAGCCCTGGGCTTTTTGCTCCCCTGGCTCCTGATTTTCAGGCATGAGGTTGTGGAGTTGCTACTGCTGTCCCTGATGTGCACGCAAGAATTTAAGTGTAAGGAAACACTTAGTTTTCAAAGGACGCTTGGTGGACTTGGGCACATACTCCAGCAAGATTTGGGCACCACAACTCGCTGCAGCTCTGCTGAAGCCCCATCCTTTAAGTGCCCGCGGGAA
>NW_010534440.1:0-238 GCF_000687285.1 Phaethon lepturus | reverse complement strand
CAGCAGCTGCCAAGGGCAGGCACGCGGGGACCGTCCAGCGCCGGTTTTAGGAGCTGTAGGTCTGGAGCCAAGGTGAGCAGGAGGAGCCGAGCGCATGGTTCGGGGTCCCGCTGCCTGTGGTGTGGCGGGTGGGAGGTCAGCAAGCGAGGATGGCACCGGGGGGAGGGGGCAGGGTTCGGGGGGCAGGTATCAGGTATGACTCTTTTCACCTTAACCACCAGGCCACCCCATAGCGAGA
>NW_010534439.1:437-984 GCF_000687285.1 Phaethon lepturus | reverse complement strand
CCCGGCCCCGGCGCTCCTCCAGCCCTGCCTGCCTGCAGCCTGCACAGCAGGCAGCCCCGCCACGCTGCCCGCTCCCTGCGGGAAGAAAAGCCGCGGCCGATGCTTCGTCTCCAGGCGTGGGAGGACGGACGGGAGCATCCACCCACAGTGCCAGAGGCAGCTCCTGCCCACACAGCGCTGGCAAACACCCCGTCTCAGCTACCACCACCATCTCCTTCTGCTCCAAAGGGAGCTGCCTTGCTCCAGCACAACGCAGGGATGTCCCTGGCCGGTGGGAGCCGCTGGCCTGGGAGCCCGGGAACAGCCTCCCTGCCAGCACTCTGCAGGATGGCACAAGTGACGTGCTGCGGTCCCAGACGTCTCCTCTTCAGCAGCTCAGTGCTCAGCCGGCTTCAAACGCCAGCCTGTGCCCAGGGAAATGTCCCAGCCGGATCATGGGTGCCTCTCCAGGCTGCTCCCTCCTGTGTCTCAGGGGACTCTCGGCAGCAGCATGGCATCCGTGCCCAAGCCAGCATCAGTGGCGGGGCGCCTCTCATCCCTTGCGGCG
>NW_010534439.1:0-332 GCF_000687285.1 Phaethon lepturus | reverse complement strand
GGGGCCTCGCGGCAGCGCCAGGCCATCCGTCCCCAAGCCAGCATCAGTGGCGGTGCCACTCTCATCCATGGCGAGGTGAAACACCCCCTGGTCCTGGCTGCAGGCATGTGCCATCATCTTGCTTTCCCAAATTAGCTGAAGGTGCTTGCTTGTAGGACAGGGCTCCCGGCTGCAGAGGGAAAGGCAGCAGCACGGCGGGCGATGAGCATCCCGGCATTCCCTCCACAGCCCCTGCCTGCTGCTTGTCTTGTGCACGGGCTGACTCGGGACCTGAGGGGACGAGGCCACATCCTGGGATTTTGTCCTCAAGGCACGTGTGGGCCGTGCACCGT
>NW_010534438.1:0-1276 GCF_000687285.1 Phaethon lepturus | reverse complement strand
CGTGCTGGTGCTGGCCCGTGGCCCTGGGCATGCGCAGGGCCACACGCGACTGTGGCCTCCATGGTCCCCGGGCTCCCCCGGGCTGCGGGATGGCTGTTCCAGCAGCTAAGCCGCCATCAGACCATGGCGGCCCTGGCGCCATGGGGATGTCTCTCAGGCATTTGGTGACACATCCTTCAACAGCAGCTTTTGCAGCCCAGGCTGCAGCACTGCATGGCAAGTGGCACTCAGATGCTGGCCCGATGTCATAGAATCACAGAATCACAGACTCATAGAGTTTTTGGGTGGGAAGGGACCTGTAAAGGCCATCTAGTCCAACCCCCCTGCCATGAGCAGGGACATCTTCAACTCGACCAGGTTGCTCAGAGCCCTGTCCAACCTGACCTGGGATGTGGCCAGGGATGGGGCATCTCCCACCTCTCTGGGCAACCTGGGCCAGGGTTTCACTACCCTATTCTTTATAGCTAGCCTAAATCTGCCCTCTTGTCGTTTAAAACCATTACCCCTTGCCCTATCGTCACAGGCCCCGCTAAAAAGTTTGTCCCCGTCTTTCTTATAGGCCCCCTTTAGGTACTGGCAGGCTGCAATAAGGTCTCCCCAGAGCCTTCTCTTCTCCAGGCTGAACAACCCCAACTCTCTCAGTCCGTCCTCAGAGGAGAGGAGGTCAGAGCCACAGCTGACCTGTGGCAGCTCGGCACAGCTCCCTCGGCCAAGTGCAGGCCCAGCACCGTGTGAGGACGCCTGGGAAATGCTGGACAAGACTGCCTTGATGGTCCCACAGACATCCTCGCAGCGTGGTGCGGCACGTGGAAGCCACCGAGCTGGGGGTGCCTAGTGCAGCACTATGGCGGGAGGAGGCAAGGCTGCACCCGGCGGGTGGGTTTGCACCCAGCTGGGGAGGTGCGGCTCAGATCTCGGGCTCGCAGAGTGTTTCACTAAACACTAAACACTTTGTGTTTAGTGAAAGGCATTCGTTAGGGAGGCTCCGGGCGGAAGATCTGCAATTCCTCAGTCTGCAGCGGAAGGTACTTGACAAGGGTGGGATCTGGTTAGGATCAGACTGGGTCAGGGAACGGGTTTCCCACTGGTTCCCCAAAGCCACCGCAGAGAAGAGCTGGGTTCATGGCGGCAGTGCCGCCAGGGCTGTGCGCGGCTCTCCACGGTCACAGTGCCTCTGCATGGGTGGGTGCTGTGTCACAGCCTGATGTGCTTTGGTGGTCCGGGGACAACCTTCCGCAATGTGCCTGAGTGATGGGCACCGCCAAGAAGCACCCGC
>NW_010534437.1:1073-2061 GCF_000687285.1 Phaethon lepturus | reverse complement strand
GTGGGTCTACGCCCGACTGCGCCCCGAGGGCCCGGCCCTGCTCGCCCACAACTTCGTCATCAGGTGAGTGGACCCAGGCGTCCGGGAGCTCCCCACCCCACATGGGACCCATGGGTCTGGGCACCCTCCACTCCCCCGGGGGGACCCAGGCCCCTCCATAACCCCCCGTCTCTCCCACAGTGAGGCTGAGGCCTGGTGCCTGCGACAGCAGCTGGCGGCCGAGGCCCCTCCAGGACCCCCTGAGCCCTTCAGCGCTGGCCTTGACTTCCCCGGTGCCGGCATCGGAGCTGATGGGGACCTTGGTGTTGGCGCTGGCCCCAGCGTTGGCCTCGGTGTTGGCCCTGGTGTTGGATCTGGCGTTGACCTTGGTGTTGGATCTGGGCTTGGAGACGACGTTGGAGCTAATGTTGGCGTCAACGTTGGCCTTGGCCTTGGGGTCAACGTTGGATGCGGCCTTGGAGTTGATGTTGGACATAGTCTTGGAGCTGGCCTTGGGGCCAACGTTGACCCTGGTCTTGGAGCTGGTGTTGGATCTGGTCTTGGAGCCAACATGGGACCTGGTCTCGGAGCTGCCATCGGACACAGTCTTGGAAGCAATGTTGGGGCCAACGTTGACCCTGGACTTGGAGTCGGCATTGGAGCGAACATTGGACGTGGTCTTGGAGACGATGTTGGACACGGTCTTGGCCCTGATGTGGACGCTGGAGTTGGCGTTGGTGTGGGAGCCGGCATCAGAGTCGACGTTGGCCTTGGTGTGGCAGCTGGCACCAGCGCCGATGTTGGCCCCAGCCTTGGAGCTGACATTGGAGCTGCTCTCGGAGCTGGCGCCGGAGATGATGTTGGAGCTGGTCTCCAAGCCAATGGCAGAGCAGACGTTGGCCCCAGTCTCGGAGCCGGCGTTGCTCTCAGTGTCGGGGCCAACATGGGGCCTGGTCTCAGTGGCGGCGTCAGAGCCAGCGTTGGGCTCGGCATCGGGACTGTTGGCCCC
>NW_010534437.1:0-1017 GCF_000687285.1 Phaethon lepturus | reverse complement strand
GGTTGTTGGCTTGGCCCTGCGAGCCATTATTGGAGCCAGCGTTGGCTCCAGTCTTGGATCCGCTGTTGGACTTGGCCTTGGAGCTGCTCTTGGATCCAACGTTGGCTCCACTCTTTCATCTAGTGTTGGATCTGGCATTGGACTTGCCGTTGGAGCCGCCGTTGGAGCCAATGTTGGCTCCGGTCTTGGATCCAGTGTCGGACTTGCTGTTGGAGCCGGGCGCTGGTGTTGGACTTGCCGTCGGTGCCAGCGTCGGCGCCAATATAGGCGCTGGAGTCAGTGCTGGTGTTGGACTTGGCCTTGGAGCCAATATTGGAGCCAACGTTGGCTCCAGTCTTGGATCCGCTGTTGGACTTGGCCTTGGAGCTGCTCTTGGATCCAACGTTGGCTCCACTCTTTCATCTAGTGTTGGATCTGGCATTGGACTTGCCGTTGGAGCCGCCGTTGGCTCCGGTCTTGGATCCAGTGTCGGACTTGCTGTTGGAGCCGGTGTTGGAGCCAATGTTGGCTCTTCTCTCGGATCCGGTGTTGGACTCGCCATTGGAGCCGGCGTTGGAGCCAATGTTGGTGCTGCTCTTGGATCCGATGTTGACGTTGGCATTGGACTTGGCGTTGGAGCCAACATTGGCACTGCTCTTGCATCTGACGTTGGATCTGGTGTTGGACTTGGCATTGGAGCTGCTGTTGGAGCCAATATCGGTGCCGGCGTTGGCTCTGCTCTTGGATCCAGCGTCGGACTTGGCCTTGGAGCCAACGTTGGCTCCAACATTGGCTCCACTCCTGGATCTGATGTTGGTGGTGGCATTGGACTTGCGGTTGGAGCCGGTGTTGGAGCCAGCAGTGGCTCTGGTCTTGGATCTGCCCTTGGATTTGCCGTTGGAGCTGCACTCGGAGCCAACGTTGGCTCCGGGCTTGGACCCGATGTTGGCACCACTGTTGGACTCAGCCTTGGAGCCAACATTGACTCTGCTCTTGGAACCAGTGTTGACACCAGCATTGGACTTGGTGCTGGAGCTG
>NW_010534436.1:12843-77025 GCF_000687285.1 Phaethon lepturus | reverse complement strand
GCCCATTCCTCCAGCTTGTCCAGGTCCCTCCGGACGGCATCCCGTCCCTCCCTTATATTTGACCTTTTGAACTTGAACACAGGCACCAGGGCTCGGCTGAGGAACTGCAGCCCTGAGATGTAAAGATCTGGTGCCAGAAGCAGGAGCTGCAGCAGAAACCCTGCAGGGCCACATCTTGCTTCCCCACTGGCCACCAGCAACCTACTGCAGCCCTTGGTGCACGACGCCGGACTTGCTCTTCCTCCCTGCCTCAGCCCTTCCCAGCTGTATCAATTACTAAATGAAAAAATGGGGGGGAAAACCCTGTTTTTGTGTCAGCCGTGGCATTTAAAACTGGTAGCTCCTTTCCACGCTTATGGATGAAGATCGAGAAATAATTACGGCGGCTGGTTCCAGCTGCTCTCTAACTCGAGATACTCCAAAAAGCTACAAAATGGTCAGTCTTGAGTCAGCTCAGGGCATAAATTCCCAACCTCTCCAAATCACAAGGCTTTTTAACAACAGCACACGGCCAAACCCAGCTTTCTGTTGCATAAGCTATACCCAAAAGAACTCGAGTAACCCCAAGCTAAAACTGGAACAAACTACAGCAGCAACCTCAAACTAAATTAGTCTGCCATAACCAGTAAACTAATCTCAAATACAATTATAAGTCAGAAAACTATGACATTTCAGTTTATACTTGCTCTTATTTCTGTTTTTAATTACACTGGCCTCTTCTGAGCATCCATTTTAAAATAACCCATATGCTCCTGAAGTAATTTCTTAAATTAAGGGTTATTCTACATTTTGGACTTCAGATTAGAAGAAAACTGCTATTTTCAACTGTGCTTCGTGAGGATCAGAAGCAACAAAGTGACTCAAGAGCCTCACTTAGAAATAAAAGAAAAGGGATGCTCCGTGGAGAAAGTGGGAAAGAGCAGCGAGCCCAGGCAGGGCAGTAGCTAAGTCTGCTACAGCATTTCGAGAAAAAAACCAAAACAAACAAACAAAAAAAACACCCACCAAAAAACCAAACCACAAGTTGCCGGTACATTTAAAAATACTGCCACAAAACACTTGCAAGGGCCCGTTTTCTTTCTGCTTGTAGAACGAGACTTTTCAGCGGTTTCTCGGGGAGCCGTGTTACTGGAATCAAGGATTACTGATACAGATTTTACTTTTAATCAGAACCGCCACAGCTATTTTCATTTGGCTTCAGCCACCATTAGTACAGCGTCCTAAATCTCATTCTAATATTTTCTCTTGTACAGAGTTTGATGACACCTTCTACAGAGTCAACTGGCTATCAACCACCAGGGCAGGCATTCCCATCCCAAAAAAACCCTGCTTATGAAGTTGCCAGTCAACTTCAGGTGCTTAAATCATGCTCATTTAAGTACTTTAAAGATCTAATAATTACAGGAAATAACATTAAAGAACGATCCATTGTTGGACTGAAGAAGAGACAGAATCAATACGAGGCATACGTTAATAAAATCACGCTGGGACTAACACAGGAATCGTTGCAAACCTCATCTGGCTGCTGCTTTCTTAGAAGACCATGTTGGTTGCTGCAACAAATATTAACACCACTACGGTCGATTTACTTATTTTGGACTTTTTAGGTTACAAAATCTCAGTCTCGAAGCCTGCTGCTTATGTTACACAATTTAAGCATGTTAAAAGTTTCCCACGTGGGAATAATTACTTATGTTGGTCTCAAGCATCCTCTTAAGTTGGGACGAACTCACTTCAACAGCCGTGTCCCTCCTGCACGGGTTGGTGGCCAAAAGCCCCCTTTCCATCCCCAATCCACACCATGGGCAGATACTTTTGGATTAAAAGAAACAAATAGCTCATCGACAGCCCAGGTTCCTCTGTGCCTGTCCTGGTCCAGCGCAAGACGGATATAACTAGGAATAAAGCCTGAAATGTTTTTCTAACAGTGATAGCTTCTCGCAGATAATTATAAGCAGACTTCAAATGTAATACGAGTCAAAAATCTAACTGCAACACAGTTAAATATGTAGTGATAAAATCAGGAAAACACTTGGAAATTACAAGTTTTTAACCTGCAGGCAGGGTCACAACTGGGTCCAAAAGAACGTTTTAAATCAAATTATGACAGATTAGTGGTAGAGTCATACCAGTAAAGCCACCAAGCGCTGAAATAGTTTCCTCCAAGGCTGTGCTGCCTCGAGACTTGTGGTCCAAAATCTGCTCGCAGTGAGCTCAGTAATTTTTATGAGAATATTGAACAGCTCACACAGAATATATAATTTGCCTTAATAATGACCTGTGAAAGAACTAACGAGTTTCTGAACAGCAATGCATTTTTGGTATCGCGTAATATAAACACAGACCTGAAGTTAAGGTCAAGAACAAAAGTATCTAAACAAGATACTAATTCCGTCATCCCCTACGTTGCCCAGTAATCCTGCAAACATTCCTCCACCACCGCCTGTCAATGCAATCCCTTGCCAAGCACAAAAATAATTTCTCTCTCTCTTTCATGTGACGTTTGCCTGCAAGCAAACAAGTGCAAACGCCTCATTCTACTTTTTAAGCCTTGTTTTGTCCTGCTCTGGAAGGATGCCTGCCTCCATGCTGCTCTCTGAGCTGGAAGGAACAAAGATTATCGGCTTTTTTGAGTGTCTGTGCCCACTTAATGCACGTACCTGCTCTCCTGAGACAGCACTTTCCCAAAGGTGCTCATCTCTACAGTATTAAACTGCTCAGACTAACAGGAGCAAAGTGAGAACGAGATAATTCTCCTGGAACAAACCTGCCATGACTCAAGCCCCTGCCCCGACATCACTGGAATTAATGGGATTCCCCCCCCCACCATTAACTTGGTGGAAACAAACTGGTTCCTTCCAAGCCAAGAGAAGGAAGAGTGACACCGAAACAGCTGATTCTGGGAAAGCTTTCCCGCACTTGCCATGCCTCTCCTCTTCCCTTCCACCCACCAGTGCCACCTCTGTCCCCTCAAAAGCTACAAGAAGCAGCAAAATTCAGTCCCCAGGGAAAAGGGGTTAGGCAAAGACAAATGTAGGAGTTGATAGAAAAGCCAACTTTGGACACCCTGACTAGGACAGATGGGACCTGTGCATCTGTCCCAACGCTGAAGAGGTCCTCTGGGTATTTCTGCCATCCTAATAAGCGCTGCCCATGAGTTTCACGAGAAAGCTATTCCTAATTTTTTCATTCTTCTTAATTAAGTCGTTCCTTACGGAGTCCCAAGTCATGCAACAGGAATACTACAAAGATTCCTAAATGTTTGGCTTTCATAGGATGAGTAAAAATAACACGAAGCAGCGTAATGATAACGGATAACCAGGCGTATCACACAAGAAACGTATGAATTGGGAAGTCATTTGCCTCGCTCCAAGTTTGAAAAGTAGGATTGTCTCAGGGATGTGAACGCCCGGTTCTCGTTGGCATCTTCAGCTCAGGCAACTTAATTCACCAACTAGTTTGGGAACTACTCCGCAAAGTTTCTAGCGACTTGAAAAGGCAAGCAAATCTCACGAATACCTGGCAACCATCTCTACAGGTTCTCCTTTCCTAGGGAAAGGGCATTAAGTGGGGTGGTTAATGAGTGCAGCGACACCAATCGAGAATTAAAAGTGTTAAGTCTGCGTTGCAGGCAGCTTGTTAGCGGGGTTATGCGCGTGCTAGTATCTACTACCGGGGCTGGTTTCTGAAGCGAGCCTTCGTTCTGAGTTAGTGGGTGAACCACCTCCAACCACCCGCCTCCCCCAGCCAATTAGTTTAGGATGATAATGAAGGGGCAGGGTACTGTACCTGGTGATGGGCAGGTCGAGGCCCCGCTGCAAACTGAGGAAAGGCGGGAGAAACAAACACAAAAGGAAAGGCACAAAGAGTCAGAAACACCACAACGGAACCAAAATGTCACACTCTATGCAAAATAAACCCACAAGAAAAAAAAAAACAACAGAACGAACAACCACAAAACAGTCAAAAGCTTTGCTGCAGGACAGTGACAGACAGGTACTGAGATGTAACGAGTGAACATCGCTACGGGGGGAAGTGTGCTGCTCGAGCGCTGGGAGATAAACAGCCAAAGCTGCTAGTTATTTTAAAGGCACTACAGGGTACGAATGCAGGCATTCTTTATCCTGCCTGGGAAAAAAAACAAACCAACCAAACCAAAAACCAACTTAAAACAAGCAGCAGTGGCAATTTTAAACTGTTTAAGGTGGAGGGATATGGTCAAAGCAGCTGGACTCAGAGCCGTTCCAAATATTTGGTGGGAGCGGAGGATGGAGACTCATGGCCGGAGAGCAGCTAAGAGCCAGGCAGGCACAGCTAGTGTCCTGCCGGCGAGGGGGTCGCCGGAAAGTCCCTGCAAGGCAAAGATCAGCAATTCTTTGCACTTACACACAGTGCAATTTCGTTTTTCAGGCTTCCCCCCCCCGCCCATAATGATCACATTACCCTCCTTAATGAGTTGGATTTGTCACCCCCATCCGAAAGCGAAGGAGACGGGTTAACCCCGGGGAGCTGAAGGAGTCAGCGGTAGAGCTCGGCTGAGTGCAGGAGGTCCTGGTTCCCAGCCCTGAGCTCGGGTTACTAAATCACTTCCCACCCACTTGGGTTACACACGGAGGAAAGCAATCAGAATTTAACATGCTCAATAAACATTAAAAGCATTTTCCAATAAGTAACTGATTGTTAAAATAGAAATAAAAATGAATGCAAGAAATGGAAAATAGAAATAAAGATGACAAGGTATCCTCTTCCAGAAGCTGAGTTAGGTCTTTAAACCCTTAATTCCCAGTGTAATCAGCAAAGCTCCACGATGAGAGCTGATAAATCTATTGATAATAGCTCCAATAATTAAATGGAGCAAATGAAACTAGATCCCATGGTGGCTTTTTACCCACCATATGCCTCTACCTGTTGCTAGTTGTGATGGCTTAGCAACGTCCAGCACGTGCCGAAGCACACGGTACAGTCCACCTCTGCTGATTCATGCTACAGGGACTCGGTACCTTTTACTTTCTGCCTGAGAAGAGTGATCAAAACTGGCTACTAATTATTGATTTTCTTATTAAGAGGTTTTCTCAGTAAGAAAAAGTGGACCAGGGTTCACTTGCAGCCCTACCTCCCAGCTATTTTAATACCATCAAACATGAGAAGCGAAGCATAAATATTCACTGGTCCAGCTGATTTTCTCCTTTATAAACATTTCAATTGCCTATATTTAAGATTTCCAACAACTCGTCTATACTAATACCGGTGTTTACATATGCCTTCAACCTTCACTTCATCGTGACACTTGGAGGAAAAGTCATAAAAACCTTCGGAAACAAGAAAATATGCACACATGGACTATTTCTAGTACAAGAGTTTATAAAGAATGACCTGCACTCATTCACCGAACAGTGTTTTCCCACCCTTGAAAATTTTCCCTAAGCCTTAAAGAAAAAAAAAGCAAAGCATGATCATCTTGTAAGACTAAAGAGCTAAAATTTCTATTTTAATAGCAACCACGGGACAGAAGCACTCAGACTCTCAGCATCCTCCCAAGGCTCAGGGTGTGAAGAGGACTGTGGCTCTGCCGATGGGTCCTACAGCGATGAGAAACGGGCACCTGGACGAGTCTCAGGAGGTGAATGCACTTCAAGTCCTTATTTTCCTAAAGGAAGAACTCAAAACCAGTTCCGATGTCTTGTGTTTGAGAAAAGGGAACAAAGCTTACCCTGGAAGGGCTGACACAAGCCTTTCCGGCAGGGCTACACTCTCCATGTTAAACACCAATAAAAAAGTTCATCAAAAAGAGAACGATGGGATGCAAAAACCTTGCATCGCTTAATTTCAGGGCGAGAGTACCTCTCTTATCACTGTTCCACAGAAAAGATTTGTTCTCACTGTGTTTAAAACAGGAGCTGGAAACTTGTATCTTAAGAAGCTGTAGTATATTCCATGGTGAAAAGTAATATGTGTTACAAGAAATTAAAAAAAAAAATCCACAAACAACAAAAAACCCCTCAAAGTTAGTGAAAAATACCCTGATCTATTTTGCACTGGTCACTACTGGCTATTGATTTTTAAAATTTTTTTAAATAATTCAGATTGATAGGATTTATTCCCATTAGTAGGTGTAAGCAACAGAACAAACTGTAGTCACTGCTGGCTCAGATTAAAATAGGCACTTTTGAGGTTTTTGTTTTTTTTTTCCTCTGTCCGATGAACATAACAGATAGAAAGGAAAACTTCTTTACAAAACCTGGGTCCAACATTTCTGCCACCCATGCTCTTTATGGTCCTGCTCACTGCTTTGTGGACAGCGGGGCACCTTCTCTATCTGCTGATGTTGAGCTGGCACACCTCAAGCCTCTCTGAAAATAACCGCTTCTGGATCGCTCAAACACCCTCTCCGATCGCGAGACCTCCTAGAATTGGAGAGTCTGTGTTAAAATCACCCGGTGCTCGGGGCTGGCATCGGCAAGAGCTAACGGGTAATTTTCAGTAGGGCTGAATGACTCTGATTTCGTTTTCCTTCCCCCAAGCTGGAGCCGCACTTTGAAATTCGTGCTATCGGAGCGATGCTACGATGCTAACGGGGAGAAAACATGAAGCCAGTTGGATTGCAAAGGCAGCTGTCCTGGAAGGAACAGAAGAGCCTGAACCGTGCAATTGCCAATGGCCCTTGGATGCAGAAAAAGGATGGAGGAAGCTCTGGCTGCTCGAGGAAGCAGGGTTAGGATCAACCTCGTCGGTGCAACAGCCTACCTACCCACACCAGCCGCACCAGCTGCGTGACGGATGGGACTGTGCTGTGGAAGCCTAGGGATGGTAACGACATCCTACCACCTTCCTCGTCCCCTCTTCACCCTCCCCTCACCACCAGAGAGAGACAGTTAAAAAAAATAAATTAAAAAATAACAACTTTAAAAAAAAACAACAAAAAAACAACAAAACCCAAAACAAAACAGTAAATCAAGTCCAGAACAAAATGCAAGAGTAGTTCAGGACCAGGCTAGTCTTGCATTTGTTTTGGGGTGGGGAGGTGTAATGAGATGTTATGGGTGCGGCTTTTAGTAATGGGGGTGGAAACGGTCACTAGCAGAGCGGATGGCAAAAACTGCATTCAGGAGAGTTTAAAAAAAAAAAAAAAAAGAGTAGAAAAATGGCTGACAATTGCAGACAAATTCTTCCTCGATACCTCCTCAAGAACGGGCCCAAAACCCTACAATTTGACACATTTTCCGGCCAAATTTCCTGAGGACGTTATCTGTTGAGCAGCAAACCCAAAGTGCCCCTGGTCTCTGTCCTACACCAGGTCAGACCCGCCCAACTGCAATTCAACTTTGGACCTTGCGTTGCCACTGAACCTGGCAGAAACCGCCACGGTAGCTCATGCTTTTAGCAAAGCAGCAAAATCAGTGCATTTCTGTAGATCAGCCAACAAAAAAGATGTGGTAAAAAAAAAAATAATAAAGAAAGAAAGGAAGAAATAAAAACAGTGCCATCGGCACAATTGCCTGCAAGAAGGAGTACAGTTTGTTATATTGCTTACAATGCAGTATTTTATCCAGCCTCTTCCAGCCAGGGACCTGTAAACCGGACTCTGTTCCAAAACCTTCCTCCTCTTCCAGTTGTCTGTGCAATGTATTGGCACTGTTCTGCTGGGCTGTCAAAAAAACTGGTTTAGAGATGCAGCTCTTCAGTCAGGTTTTTGCTCCAGTTCTAACCATATAAACTTATCTGTGTTTTTCAACAATTAAAGTAGATGATTATACTTACAGAGAAAAGAGGGGTTTTTTACCATCAGTATCCTGCGTTACTGATCAGAACAGGGGACTAAGGAGGTGGGGGAGGATCCAGTTACAAATTCACAGCTGTCCACATCACAGAAACTTCATCAGACTGATGTTAATTGGCTTGTTCATCAACACAGAGGTTAATGGGCCTCAGAACCAACACTCCTGCGAATCCCCTGGAGGCGAAACCTCCAGAAGCCGGGCAAGCGCATCGGTGCGGCGGCACGTGGGGGGAAAGCTTGCCCTCTGTGCGTGTATTTATATACCTGTTGCGTGGGCAAACAGAAGACTTCTGTCTCGGAGGCTTTCAGTTGCCACGCTTCAGCAGCGTTCATCTTACTCTAAAAAGAGAAGAGTGCTGGGAACGGTGCAGTGGTTTTATAGGTAACCTGAAAGCGTTACGACGCAGATGCGGATTCGCAAAAGGCGCAGGGATTGCTGCTCCCTTGGCTGAGGCTTGAGACATCGTGATGGTGAGCTATCATGCCTCTAGAAGCTGGGCTAAGCATCTGATGTCCTAGAAGGGTCTCCTAGCATCGCGTGGAACTGTGCTACGAGCAGAGATTCCCCAAAAAGAGCCTCGTTTGGGGAACCCAAGTCCTACAATGGCAGAGCAGTATTACAATACAACCAATAAAACCATTTACTAGGCAGTAAATGGTTAGAACTGGTCCAGTGGCACTGATTCGGAGGTAATGCCCACAGGCCACCTGAGACTGAGTGCTGCTGCAGAAAATAGCTTTCGTTTACTGATCCTTGGTCTATCACTTTATGAAATACTTCCTTAACGAAAAAAGTAAAATAAAAGCAACAAAGACAAGAGAAAGATTCTGGTAATTAATCTAAACTCTAAAATGAAGTGAACCTGAAAGCAACTATGCTAAAAACAAATCATGTTGTTTGAACGTAGATGAGAATCCCTCCATTGCTTCTTTTCTGATAAGCCACTTTAAAAGGAAAAGTATCCTACCAGGACAGCGCCTAAAAAATTCAATCACGATTTGCCACTTGGAACGTGCTTCCAGTTCAGTAAAAACACGCCTTCCAGAGAACCGGCCAAGCGCTACAGACACACACATACACAGAGAAACACACAAATGAGGAAGAAAGAACACAGGATAATGGAAACATGGGCTCCCTTACCGGCGAGCGGGTCTGAGGCTGGGTGTTCATTGTTTGAGGGGCTTGAGGGTACACCAACGTGGTAGGAGCTGCATTCTGTCCTGAGGGGTAAGGAGCCTGCCGGGGAACAAGAAAAGGAAATAAAAACTTAAGTCTACTACATGATTCATCCCAAAAGACAGGAACTGAACACATTATCAGGTGGACTGCTGACTGACACCGAGCTGAAGACAACATAGGTGACTGCGATGCAGAAAGCCTTCTCCCACAAGGACCCAACCAATTTGTCAACGCTACCCCAAGCTCCCCGAGTGCCACAGCAGAAAACATAGCGAAGAGGCACGTCAGCACAACACCGTGTCACCGGAACCCTGCGCTGTCCGAGCCCCCCGCCACGTACTTTGCGCAAGCCTCCTCTGAACTCGCTTCCTAGGACCGCTGGAACTCTAGGTATTGCCGATAAATCCGCCAAAATAAGACAAACGACAAGAAACCACCTCGAACACGTTTAATACAAGCCGCTGCTGCTTTTAAGTGTTCGCCACACAATGAAATCGCCGCAGATGTAAGGCAGACCACGGGTTGTGTAAATTTTTCATAGTTCCACTGATTTCAATGGGCTATAACAATTTATACCACCAGATGCTCTCCCCCATGTTATGTGCCCAAAGTAACAATAAACTGGAGCTGCAGAGTTATGCCGATTACACATTTCAACGAGACATTTAGAACTCGCTTTTCAGAGCACCTTTTTCCTTTTTTTTTGGAACACAAAAATTGTAACTTACTTTTTTTTGCTTAAATTGTTTGTTATTGTTACGGTGTAAAAACCAGCCACTAGCCTGCAGCAGCATTTCACTTTCAAGAGGAACTGGCCTGCTGGCTACAAACCATCAGATTTACTCGATGAATAAAGCAGCTCATCAGGTCTCAGGTGTCCTCTGGGAGAAGGTTTTTGGGCTCACTTTACGGATTATGGGAGAAGATATGCTTCAAAACATTGCAATACCTCTCTGTACACAGAATTATGACACATTCACATTGCAAGTCTTGCTGAAGAATCCCTTCTCATCTTTGAATTTCATGGCGCTTGCATTAAAATTCAAGAGCAGGTCTAAGGAACAAAGGGAACCGTTTGAGTCCATAATGTGGTATTGAGATAACAGGTTTCCCTGCACCAGCCCTCAGGCACATTTTAGGGTATCTTCGATTTGAACTGTGCTATATTTGATTTTAATAATTAAATCTTTAAACAATAAAACTAAGTTATATTTGGTAGGTCAAACCTGTTTGTATTAAAGAAAGAAAGAAAGAAAGAAACTTATAAAACTTCAGCTCTCAAGAGAGGTGATCCAGCATAAAGACTGAAGCTCAGTTTTAGGCAAATAGCTTAAGGAGTGGTGTGGAAACAACACAAAACATGTTGTTTCTAGAAAGAAACTCAGTCCTGAAGCCTGCAGAACTTCCAAGTCTGAATTAGCAAACTACGTTGAGTATAATCAAGCACGTTCCGGCTTTCAAAGGAGAGTCAACCCATCCTTACAAGATGTATGCTTTAAAGGAAACGAAAGCAATTTAAGAGGAGTTTTTCTTACAAAATGAAGTGGGCATAATAGTATGCTATTGCGTAAAGCGTGTATTCACTCCTCACCTTCCAGGCTGAGTCCTACAGCAGAGTCACAGACCTCACCCACAGCTCAGCCTCTTCAGCCCTTTCGATATGAGCAAGTGTAGGATGATTGTGGAGCAAGAATATGCCTTACTTTGAAGAGCACCTAGTACACCTGATCGCTGAGAGACATCCACCACCAAGTGTCCCAGCACCCGCTGGCCAGTGTCCCATGCAGTGTTTAGGAGACAGCTGGGGTCTCTTTGTTACTCTTTTTTTCTTCTTTTTCTAGACATAAAATCCTCACTTAATCTCCTGCTGATTAAAATATAATGCAAGGTAAATTAAAATATAGTTTAGAAACAATCTGACAAAGGAATTATCCAGTCTCAGAACATAAAAAAAAACCAAACCACAGAAGATGGCAGAGGAGATGAGGGGACTGAGCATAGCCCAAAAATAGTCCCAGACACTTAGGGACGGTGTTCCTACTACACAGGCTAACTAAGCAGGACGTTGTGTTCTTTTCTACTTGATTTTCACGTTGCCTTTTGGGTCAGAGAGATGATAAAAATGTCTGTCTCCAAGCGTATCGCTAGATTTTTGCTGTGATTTAGGATGCCAAGGCACACTTGGGAGAATATTTAGCTGAAGAATGTTGTTCTGTAGTAGTTTTATATCAATACAGCAGCAAAGGCTCTGGTTGAAGAGCAATTAAATGCTTTAATCAGCTCCTGCTCTGCAAGCAGCAACCTCTGGCAGGTAAGCAGGGCATGTTTTCCACCGCCCCTCCTCTCCGGGAGCTCATTCGGTCTAATCCTCTCCAGCCAGCGCTACCCTCCCTTCTTACCACTGGCAAAACCTCTAAGTCACGTTAACAACTAATTCACAAGAAGTCTTCTAAT
The DNA here is from genome assembly GCF_000687285.1 of Phaethon lepturus. Lineage (NCBI taxonomy): Eukaryota > Metazoa > Chordata > Aves > Phaethontiformes > Phaethontidae > Phaethon > Phaethon lepturus. Next base: position 65,614 of record NW_010534436.1, on the reverse strand, counting down.
TTCTTGAGATGTCAGATGCAGCATCAAATATTTTCCCCTTTTATTTGACAAGTGTGATTCTGCTTGAGCTGTTCGTGTCAACGCTGTATAACGAGCAGTATGTACCATATCTCGCAGCAGCAATGACACCATGAAAACGAGAGATCGCAGCCCGGCATAGAATAATCAAGCACTAACGAGATGCGGGGAAACTCTGGTATCTTTTTATCCGCAACGTAGAGAAGTTGTCTTGCATTTGTGGTATCTCGCTGCTGACGTTCTGCATCTGGGATCTCTGCCCAAGAGGAGATTAAGGCTTCTCCCCTTGGAGGATCAGCGGCTTTCTCTTACCCCAGCACGCAGGGTAGGTGACTGTGTCAGAAAATACTATGAACACTCACATCTTCAGCGGACCGGTTGACCACCAGCTCCTTCTGCCTCCAGCTCTGCATCTCAAGAGAAGAGACCTTACCCCAGATGGTTTTAATTGCTGCTCCCGTAGCATCACAGCAAAAGGGGAGGAAAATATCCGCTCTTCTCCCTCCTCTTCAGGCTCGTGAAACATGTTTTCTTCAGGCTCAAGTTGCACACAACAAAACAAAGCCTAAGTCAGATGTAACTTCCATGCCACCCCCAAGGTCCTTGCCCACCTCCAAAACAGCCTGAGTTTTCTTTTAATCACCCAAGCAAAAGGAAATTTGAAAGAAAGGACGTGCAGCTATCATTAAGCCTAAAAACCTATGAATTTTCGCAGAAAGACTGCAAAGCAGGCATTTTCAAATACAGTGCCAAAGACAGCCACCTCATTGGCAACAGATGTCATTTCTGACACTAGTAGGGCTGAGAGGCAAATGCGAGACGATGCAATCTAGTGTTAAATTTGCTTTACTATTTAAACCCTATCAGAATAGGCTATAAGGAAAATTAAGTTATAAAGAAAGAAAAAAAAAGCATACGAAGGCTTAAATAGCAGCCACTGAAGGGTTCCTGCTCTTAAGCTGTCATCAAAACACAGTAATTTTGGACAACCAGGGCTGTTTCTAACCCAGACGACCGCTCCGGGTGCTAGGTTCACAACTGCAGCCTTGAAGAACAAGTGCAATACAAATCTCTCTGGAGACAACAAACATCACCTAAATAAACATGTTTCACAACTATTACACAACAACAAATGCTTCTGCTGGGCACGCTTCAAAGCAGAGGGAGGTGTGCCTTAACTGGTATTTGTGTTAAAACCGTAACAGGGAAACAAAAAAAGGGGAGGAAAAAAAGTGCTTTATGAATTTCTGCGGGTACTAAGTTCACATCTAAGTACATGGCAGCCTAAATAAACTATCAAAACATCCGACAGAATAAATCACAGCACTCCATTGCTTTTCAGACAAGTCAGCTGATTAGAAGTATCGCATCTATTCATCTGTCAAAAGGACTTTTTTCTGTGCCAAGCACCTAAATAGGTACACAAAGTAATGTAATCACATGCAGTCACGCTGGAGATATGCGGCTTTTATGCGCTGTGGCTAAAATGCTGAGGATGAGGTGAGCAAATGAAGTTATCGGCAACGAAATGCTCCAAAAATCCCCTAAATAAACTACCACGGAGGGGAAGGCTGGGAAGCAAATATTGCTCTGTATAAAAATTTTGGTTCAGAAGCATCTAAACGCTGGTGTCGAAATCCCTGGAGTTCAAATAATTGCAGCACCCCGAGCTGGAACAGCACGGACGGCTGCTGAGCTGCTCCACTTTCGAGGCAGAGCAATTTGCTTCCCTTAAAGCTTTCATCTTGGTGATTTGGTATTTCAGATGTGGCTATTCATGGGGGGAAGGCAGTAATCGTCGTGTGTTTATGTATTCCCGTAACTTGCCGGGGAAAACCCTTTCTATCCGTTTTCTGTGCAGTTTCCACCTTGGGCTGCTGACTGCGCTAAGCAAAAAAAAAAAAAAAAAAAAAAAATCCCTACCAATAAAACAAATGAAAAAAGTTATTCTTAGATCAGTTCCCGAGCTGGTTAATAAACACTGAGCCTGCTGCGAAACATGACTCCCTCGGTACTGACTGTACTGGGAATAAACAGGCAAAGTACACACATCAGGTTCAGAAAACGCTGAGTCACGCAGCGCTCTGCCTCCTGCAGCCGGTGGAAATTTTTTTGGGGGAAGAAAACTCCGAAATCCCCAGGCAGAAAGGTGTCGCTTGCTGAGCTTACTGCCTGCGGCAGCGCCGTTGGGTTTGGCGTGGGAAGGGGTTAAGCTCTGTCGCTGTTTCTTGAATCCTCTCTTGACTTAGGGAAGAGGTTCGGCCGAGTCTATATTTACTGAAGTTACATACGAGGAGGAGAAATGGTCTTGTAGTTCCAACACATGACCGTGACTCAGGAGCTTGCCGCTCTATTACCATCGCTATCGCTGTGACCTTGGGCGAGAAAACCTTCGGACTTCCAGTTTCTTCCCAGTAACACCAACGCAGCGACCGTGCTCCTGGCCGGGGAGAGCTGAAACTCTGCTGAATGCCAGCAAAAAGCTTTAATCTCTTTGGGAGGAACATGACAGCGTAAGCAAAACATTTTATAACACCACGCAGCACGCTGGGGCCAAAGGCAGCCCTCGGCTATCCCCGAGCAACCCCAAAGGCCACTTTTTCCACGAGAGAAAGCAATGCGATGCCCACACAGGAATTAAAAAATATGATACCTTGCCATAGCGGTTTATACCTCGTTTGAGGGCTCAGATCACTACACCCACGAACGGAGAGGAGCCAGCTAAAAGCTTACTGAAAGCGTCACCGCACGGACTTTCAAAACCATTTTGAACCATTTTACGTTGAGACGTAAAATATCAAAAGCATGCATGGGATGAAAACAGGCTAAAACTGTTGCAAGATCCATCTCTGCCCTCAAACGACCCCCAAACAAAACCACACGTGTTTCTCTGCGTGTAAACAGATTTCTGCACGACAGTGGTCTCTTACCAAGACGTTCACTGACCCGGTTAAACGCTAAATACTAACAAAAGCCGCACCAGGTGGGCACTTAGTATAAAGTACACTGAGTGTTACTCCAAGGGGTCCCGTCCCTACATTTCGAAATTCTTATTTATACAAGCCCCCGACACAAAATGCCACTGCCCCTGGAGCAAGGTACAGGCGCGAGCGCTACGGGAGTCATCGGCCAGATCATCGCACAGGTGTTTCCTTTTCATCCCCAATTTTAACAACCCAGCTCAGTTTTCCTTCCAGCTGCTGAACTATTTTCCTTGAGGAAAACCACAACAGGGAACGCAGGACTGGCTGTGTTGATGCACCAGCCCTTGAGGCTGCTCTTAGAGCCTCCTAGAAAGTTCTCCCCTGGGTCACTGGTCTGGATGGCGGGAGCTTGGCCTCGGATGCCGGTGAAGAAATCCCCGGCAGCAGCATAAACCGCCACTCGGTTCACAGCGCGGAAGGACGGTGCCAGCAAGGATGCGGCTTTTAATTCTGAATCGTGGTTTATTTGTTGAGTTGGGTTTGCTTGGCCCTCCCACAGCCTGCAATGGAATCACTGTACAATCTAAACAACTGCAACTGTGCAGTACCCAATAAAGACGAATCTCTCAGGCTTCAGCTCTTAAAAAGTAAGGGGATTACAATTTAAAACCCGTTATCTTCATTTCTACCTAATAAGACTCACCCGCAGGCAAGCGCACGCCAGAAGAGCAGTTCTTCAGGACTGTCCCTCCTAAAAAACAGTACCTTTATTTTTCCTGAAGCTTTGGTTTCCGAATAGCCTTAATTTTCAGAGAGCTGCGTATCAGCACAATCTCACAGTGTCAGCAGAAGCAGCCGTCCTGCCTTTCCCCAAACCCAAGTGTTTGCTCCCGTTCCTCTTTCAGCAGCGGTGCTGCCTTCAAGTGACCGCAAAGATGTTTAAAACTTCTGAAGACCGAATGTTACAGCGAGATTATTTTTTTTATCCAATATGAAAAGCAATACTATTGCAAGGCAGAGATAACAGCTACAGCCAGAGCATCCGAGGACAGCCCAGAATCACCTGCAACTACAGCCTATGAGACACGCTGCAAACAAAAGGCTCATCTTCCACCTGGGTGCTGACTTAGTAGCACCCGTAGCATCAAGTGAAAGGGATGAAGAGGTTCCTGCTCTCGCTGTCTCTTGCCATCCTCCCAGGGGCTGCAGCACCTGCAGCAGAGGTGACTGAACTGGGGATGAAGCAGCTTTTGCCCTAAAATTAGTATGTTGGCAATGGACAAAATAAAATACTTTTTAACTAAGTTACTGAGCTCTCAACAGTGGCATCTCTGGAGATGCCCAGGACCCAGCTACCTCACCGTGGAGTCAGCAACTTGTGGGAAGAGTTCAGAGAGCGAAGAATTAGAGCTTTTAATCCACCTGCACTCACAAACCAACACCATGAGAAGCCGAAACAGCCGCACGAGACCTCAGCGTCCCTCTGCCCCGCCAGTCGCAGTTTTGCTCGGGGTTACGTTATCGAGCCAGAAACATCCACCTTGGTGACAAACGCACAACAACAGCATAACGCCGACAGCATTTCCGCAGCCCTCCCAACGCCTGCGTGTACAAGCAATACAAGTCCTGCGGGGAAAGAGAAATAAGCGCCAAAACAGCTCGTAGAAATCCTGCAGGAACGAACCGTGCCCGACACATCAAAAAGCATTCCCTTGGACCCGTGCCAGTGTCACTACAATACCTGGAAACCTGGGCTGCAACCACCTCAGGTTAGTTCCTGCATCTGAACGCAAACATGACATTACTCAGCTCCTGGATTTCTTCTGAACATGCTTGATTTTTATTACTATTTCGGTAACTAGATAATTCAAATCTATCTCTTTTTTTTGTTTGTTTTGTTTTCCCCTGAAGTCAGAACGGGATCACGGCAGACTTCGAAGCTGCTGTCTGCAGTGACTTGTATAATGTGAATAATTTGAGTACAGTAGGAAAAAATCTGTAGTATCTGTAATATACAGAACCAGCTCATCTGCAAATATTATGAATGATGATGGAGAAGTCTGAATTATTAAATTCATCCATTTCAGGCTTTTCCACGCAGTACACTCTCAAATAATGCATAAAAGCATATTCTCACGCTACTCCTGTGACCTATGCCAGCTTTACAAATAGCACAACAACGATTAAACCAATAAACAAGGACAATTCCCCTCTAAACGCTCGCAGTTTGGCTTTCGTTATTTACGACGACACCTCAACTGCGTATCGTCAAACACACTATCAGATTAAATATAAGTCCTCATTCACAGCTACATGTTCAAATATGCAGGGTTTTTCATATACATCGCATCAAAAATTTCAAATTTTTTAAGCAGCTCATTTGCAAATCATCCAGCATCACTGAAATCAGCTTGTCCTCATCATAGCATCTCTGTAAAATAAAAATACACAGCAGTTCTACTCTGCTGACTTTCTATAAGCCAGTGCTGCTACCCCGCAAGATGCATCAGTAACCTGAAAACACTGTTTTTCTGCATATATTGGTATATATTACTTGGAATATTCAAAGCCTCATTAAAATTAATGACGCAAGTCGCAGAGCTCTTCTCTGACACTGAACAGGTTGTGCGGATTAAGGGTTTCCACTTTAAAACAGAATTTAATGGAGTTATGGTACAAATACCCTGTTCCTGATGAAGGGGCTGAAAGGGGCTGGGATGGGACCAGCTTGTGACACTGGTACAAAATCTTTGCACATCGGATTTACTAGGAAGCTTCAAGGTTTGGATTCAGATGGAAGCAAAGAGTAAACAGGAACCGTGACTGTTTGGTGTGTTTATTTAATAGGTAGGCTTTTTTCAACAGCCTTTTCCTCAAAATGCCAGACACTCAGTTAGCTCCAGGTGTCTTGCCCGATTTTAAGGATTCACCAAATTGCAGACGAGAAGACCGAGCAAAGAGCCTGCACTGCTTGCAGCAGTCAGCATCCTCACTTCTCCTCCTCCTCGCAAGCACACCAGTTTCCGTCTTCCCTTTTTCCGTAAGCCAAGCCTTTAGGAGAACTCCCCGTGTCGGTAAATATTAAGTTCAGACTTTAAAAGGATAAAAATATCCTGACCCAGAAGGAATTCACTTGTCTTGCAAACGTGGCCCAACCATTGTTGCCTCTATTCCTCCGCAGCAGTGTGTCTCAAGGTGTGTCATCTGTGTCATTACCTGCCCTGCTAAATTTTAAACGGCCTTTTTTATGGCTCCGTGTGATTTAGCGTCACGCATTCAAGCGGGCACAGGCAGTAAGCTGACAGGGGAAGAGTCTCCCACGTAACAATCGCAGAACTACAGGCTTTTTTTTTCTACTTTAACATAAATAATCAGATTCCCACCGACGGAAGGCAGCGAAGGAAATGTGGTTTCCTCCTCCCCGGACAAAGACAGTTTGTGCAAAGGACAATATAGGCGCATGTTACGCACTCTTTTCCTTCCTGCTTAAGACACTGGTTACTATTTGTGTAGGGATGTTATGAAGGAGGAGGGTGAAAAGGAAAAGCGAGTGGAAAGCGTCCCTCTCTGACATGCTATAGCCCCAAAGTTCAGGCTTACCCCCTGTTTTTAACATAATAATTGCAATTATTTTACCAGCAGCTATACGGCCGAATGCAACTGTCCCTTAACACGCTGCAAAGGTAAATGTAACACACAGCTTTGGGGAGGAGGAACAATCTTTCTACTTTTTTAAAAAAATAAGGCACTTGAGCTGATAAGCCCATGCCCGATTTCAGACCACAGTGATGTGGTCAGCTGACGATGCAGAGTGAAATATTTAAACAAGTGTAATTTTGAGACACTGGGGTCGACAGACGTCCTGCTCGTGGCTAAAGACACTTGTTTATTAAATCCATCAACACCGAATCTGCCTAGGTTCAAAACTGTTGTTAACGAAGGCACGAGGGCAAGGATAACACCGCAGTAGATTATCATTTCATAACATCTGTAAATACTAGCATGGATTTACTTGGCTTCTTACAGAGACTGAAATGACAGTCCCTGCCTTGGCTGCAGCACGTGGCTCGCAGCCTGGGGGTGGTCTGGTAACGACCATTACATAATTAAGTGAACTGCTATTTTCCATAATAAAGCTACTCAAAAATACAGAGACTGTGTGTGTGCCTGCGGGTGTTGGGGGGAGACATTCCAACACCTCTGCTGTTGGAAGCAGACCTGTGAATCTCAGCAGAGACATCCTGGAGTTTACAAAGTGCCTTTCGTCCCAATTTAACCAGAACATGAACTTCGAGGATCAATACTTTGGCTCAGGAACACAACCTGCAGTCAGCTGAGCCCCTCTAGTCCATCCTACTGCCAAAAGAGCAGCAGGTTTGCAGCCTTCCTCCTCCTTTTCTCCAAGACCCAACAAAAAGCTCCAAAAATTTGTTGCTTTCTATCTATCTATCTATCTCTGTTTCCGTCCTTGGAGATATTCAAAACCCAAGTAGACATGGTCCAGAGTAACCTGCTCTAGCTGACCCTGCTTTGAGCAGACACTTGGACTCGATGATCTCTGGGTCCCTTCCAACCTTAACCATTTTATGAGTCTATGGCAGCAATCGGATAAAATGTTCAGATTTCACTGCATTACACCAAAGCCCAGAAATGCCACCGCAAATCTGGACAATTTAAAGCAACTAAATAAATTATCAGTTTCTAACGGCACCGTAAGGAGGGGTCTACAGAGAATGCTGGCACAGCCCTTCCGGGCCACAAAGAGCCAAAAGTGGAATTACTGCTCCGTAACCATCAAACCCTTCTGTGCTCTTTGTCGTGAGTGGAAAGCAGCAGATCGAGATTTCAGCTCGCAGGAGAACCATGCTGTTTATGGATTTCAAACCTGCACCCCTGTTGGGTAGGTTCTCCCTCCTGAAGTTATAAATGGCTCCGGAGGTTATTCTTCAGTTCCCCAGTCTGACACAACAGCTAACGGTGGACTCCAGTAATTCAAGGGCTCCTTCTCCCTAGTTTCATCTAGTTGCAAGGGTATTTTCTGCCCTTTACATCTACAAAACACAGACCATGTAAAGCTCTGACTTTTGTGCTGACTTTAGCGTTTATTGGGACATATTGCTTTCTGCAACACATTGTGTGTGTTTAAAAACGATGTATTTTCTGGAGCATGCAAGAAAACATCCATTAAATTGCATGGAACAGAAGGTATTGTTACAAAAGGAATACCAGAATAGAAATTATTAAACATAAGAAAATGGCAAGTTGCCTCACATTATTCTGTCGTCTTATATTATGAACAAAAATGTGGTTCAACAAGTGGGAAAGTCTAAAAAGCCCCAAAATAAAGCACAGTCCACGTGACGATGAGAACAGAAAATGTGGACGGAAAACTCCTGAAGAAAGGGATCTGTAGAATTTTAAAACAACTACAGAGGAGTTTGATTTTCTATTAAAAATGCTATTTCAATTAAAAAAAAGTTACCAGCAGTTTTAAGACTGCTTTTGATTCGCAATAGTATCACAAGCCAAAAGAAAACTCTTCCGCTAGATCATGCGTCCAGGATGTGTTGTGTGGCCAAGACACCTACCGTGACAGCTTTCTTATTCAAAATAACTCAGTTTACACCAGGGAGGATGGGCCAGGGAAGACTCCGAGCCAGGCTAGGCTTACTCCTGAAAGAAAAAGCTTAAGCAGCAGTGGAAAAAAACACATTCTTTTCCCCCGCTGGGCACACAAGACCGCATGGAGAAGTACTAAAGACACCCCTCAAAGCAGTAATCCACCGCAAAACGTAGTAGCAGCAGTGAGGGGGTGGGTCTGCAGGCAGACCTCGGCCTAACTAGACTCAGCGTTTGTGCTGCGATCTGTCCTTTGCACATGTACGTGAAAAAATTGTTAACAGGTTTTTCCTTCTTTCCTTGTTAGAAAGGAAATTAAGGCTGTTTCTAGTCCTTCCTAAGTGCACAGATACCAAAACCAATTCATTCATCCCACCTAGCGCCTTTTGAAAATTAATCATTTAACCTTGGAAACAGTTATTAAGGTTAATAGCATTAATCAGCGTTTGAAGCTGCATTATGCCTTCCCCACTACCCCAGATCTCCCTTCCTGCAGCTCTCACACCCAGCTGCTCTCCCCAAATTAGGAGACACCTATGAATTTGAGCATCCCTACACAATAGCACCCCGAAGCCCGAAAGGCACCGACAGCAGCTGCTGAGACACAGACAAGCTTTAGGTTTCCAGCACAGATTTGCCCAGATTTAAACTAAGGAGGTAAAAAGCAGAGCAATGAATCAAAAATAATGAAATACGTTGTATGAGCAAATATTATTAACCCAATCAAAAAACCTACTAATCCTATTACAAAACAGAGAGTTCAGCTGCACTTCCAGCAGGTCTTTAACACAAAGAACGAAAGAAGATTACACTTCTCCTGGATTTATCAGCTATTAAATAACTCACGTTTTCAAATCGCCACCTGCAGTCATACATTCCTGCAAGCCCAGAATTAGCAAGCTGCATTAAAAATACATGTTGTGAAGAAGCCTGACCCGGATGTACAGAAGCCCGCACAAGAAAAGAAGTGAGAAGTACAAGAGGTCGAATTCTTGACTGCTCAGAAAAAGACATTAAAGCATGTCTCTGGAAGGCAGCTTTCCTGCCCACAAAGCACCATCAAGAATTTGGTGTTGAAATTTTCTTTATCCTCATTATCTGGTATGGACAGAAGACCCAAGAAACTGAAATCCACTGTTCAGAGGGGCAGCACGTACATGCAAACTTCTCTCTTGGCTGGTCTGGCCCCGATTTCTTTACTTGCGCAAGGGGAGTCTAATCTTTCATTCTGCGTCCACATCATTGTGGCCACAAAGATGATCGTTAATTAATATCCCAACTGACAACCGTACCTGCTCTACAAGTTACGGGATTCTGTGTGGTTTTAATCAGCATGAAATCCTCTATCAGAGCACCTTCCATAAAACAAGCAGGTGCCTGTACGGAAAAGCTCTCTGGGTGAAGCGTTCCCTGCGAAGCTTAGAGAACCGACTCCGAGCGAGGGTCCGCAAAAGATGCCCTGCTAACACAGAAAACGATGGACAGGGCGTTTGTACAGATGAGACGATGAAATTAGGGAGCCCCCGGCGCGCCAGGGGCCATGGAAGTTTATCATCTGACTTTACACAGATTGCTTCTTCCTAGTAAAGCATACACGGTCTTGGATAATGGGGAATAGCTGCATTTGGGGGAAGATGAGTGTAACGCGTCGTTCGCAGGCAACAAAACACGGAAGGTAGCTGCCTCCAACACCAACAAACAGTTCCCGTAACACTCACTACGTCCCGGGGCACCTGAATTATCACAGGGCACGAACGGGCAAGGTTACGATTAAATTACATTCCTCCTTCCATTCCAATTTGTTAATAAACGTCACTTTATTAAAAGCATCTGAAATCTAAATTGGGCTACGAATGATGGGAGGGAAGTATTGAATAAACATCACAGTTATAACAGGATTCCGGCTCCCGTAGAAAGGATCCAAGGTAATAAAAGGGGGGCTTGGGGATTGCCTATAAACATGCCACAGATGGCACACAGACACGCTTCCTGGCACGGATTCCCAGACCTTAAGATACTAAGGAATGTCTCACTGCTATTACAAATGCTAATTTAGCAATGGTGACATTTTTGAGGACCGGAATGAGACCACAAAACTCTTTTCACTTAAGGCAAAGAACCAGATGGTAACAAGTTCCAGCTAGTACAATCTGTTTTGGATTTACATCAGCCACCTAGAAGTCAAGGTCTCTGTACACCAAGATCCTGAGAATTCGGCTCTCTTGCACTTTTGTTTTCTGTGGGTGTATCTTGGCACTGTTAGAAACAGATAAGGGATTACTAAACACAGCTGACAATAGCTACAACAGCTTCAGAGTAAGGTCTCAACCATTGCCACAGGGTCCTCTGCTAACTGGGTACTCCATCGTTTTAGCCTAAGAGGTAGCCGTGGGCACAAATTGCTGATGTGCTCAGCGCATGGCATGTTCTTAACGAGAGCTACAGCTTTCCCTGATTGCAGGGGAAATTCCTGGCGATTTGTTCCAAGCATGGTCAGTCAGTGCTTACAAACTGTGGTCCCGGACTTAAAATAATCCCTCGGCACGCACGGCGGAGCCCGCAGTTTTAAAGCTGAGGCGGAGAAAGCCAAGAGGCTTTTCCAAACCATTCCTCTCTTGCGTTGCTTCATCTCACATGCCAGAACCCACTGCACTTGTTCCTTGGGATCCTTCAAAACACTCCTAGGTCACGAGCAGGGATGAAATTGTTTTCTCCTTAAGCTTTGCCTGCTGCCTCCTGCTCATGGTACAACCAGAGGAGCCATCTCCTCCTCTTTTGGTCACTCACTGGACAGACAGAAGCACTTCGGGGCTGCGTCCTTCCAGCCCAGTCTGGTTGCTTTGGAAGAGCTCTGCTTTCTCACTATTCCCATCTTAAGACACGGCTACACCATAAATTACTGTAATGTAAAGCTGGAGCGGGGGGGCAGATTTACAGCGTCACAGCTGCTTTGCATTAACGGCCTGTGAGAATGCTCTTTGCCTGCACTACTTGCACTGGAGAATCTCCCATCCCGTGCTCAGGTGAGCAGTTACCCTGCAGTGCCAGGCACATTGTAAATCCATGCCCCACACCATCTCGGGATGACTTGCTCTGGTAGCCAGGCCCAAGGAGAAACCTCTCTGCTCCTTTCCCAATGACTTCTCCTTTCCTCTGTGCGCTGAGAAAGAGAATGGTCTCAAACCAGCCACTTCTGAAGTCTGCGAGGCTCTTGGAGATGCGCCCCTCCTCACCCAGTCCGTACGAGGGGCCCTTTCACGCAAAGAAAAACAGGAATATGAAATTTTATGTACGTGGGGCCACATCTGGCCATAACATCACCGCAGCAACATGTGCTGCGCATTCCCCAACGCCAGCGGAGTTCAACACATTCCTGAGAGCAGCAGTTATGATTTCAAGGCCCTGGAATTTGGGAAGCAGAAATGCTGTCTCTTGCTGCGGAGACGGGGGCGTGGGACTGTTTCTCATCGCTGCCAAGCTCTTCTTGATTTGCAGCAGAAACTAATTCTGAAGGGCAGCAAAGTGCCAGAGGCTGGTCATTATGAAAGACTTCGGAGGAAGCCGAACAGCAAGCCTTTCTCTTGTTTTGGCTATGTCAAATGGAAAAGGTAGAAGAATAAGTGAAAAAGACACCAGACCACAACACCGCATGACCATCTGTTTATTTAAAGTTCAAGGAAAGCCAGCTACAAAGGTACAACACACAGTTGCACCTGACTTCTCTTCCCACGGGAGACACTAAATATCCCATACAACCCCTGGTCTCTGGTTCCCAAAGTCTTTCTTACAGACAACTCAACACGATGCTGTCACCTTGTCACACAGAAGTCTGCAGACATATAAACCGTGTCCCCCAGTGCCCAGAGCTTTTGTAAGGGACAGCAGCTCCTTTTATCACTTATTAACATTTTAAGATATTACCTAATCTCTCATCACCCAGACTTAGTGGAACAGGCAGCCTTAGAGCAGCCAGGACAGCGAGGGGACCACTTGTGGAACCGCAGCAGCTACTAACCCTCCGTTCTCCTTCCAGCACGGCTTCTGCAAGATCCCCACGCTTGAAGAAACCGGTAAGAGACTGCGAGTGCCAAGAGGAGGGATGCTGAGATGCCTACTAGATAAAAGCAAGGGACTGACCTCTCTGCTGAGCCCTGGACTGGCAGTATGCTTTCATTCACTGCCTAAACAGCAGTCCCTACCTAGGAAAGACTCCGTTTCATGAGTATTCATGAAGTCACAGCTCTGGTGGAGAAATCAATGATCCCTGAATCAGATTCTAATTCAAATGAAGTGGTCTCTTCCTTACTCTTTTAATTACTCTGTCAAACCAAGAACACACACCCCCCTCACCATGCACAAACACACACCTCTACGTTATGCGCGACTGGACAAATGCAAAGACAACCTTTGCTCAACGTTCAATCATCAGCGTAGCGCCGACTAAGATACAGAGTAGTTTGTGAAGTATTATATTGCTGTTAAAGAAATCAGTAATGAACCGTTCATCAGAACACCATGACAGCTCTGGTCCCTTTATCTCAAAAGGGAAATAGCGGGATTTAAGGGGTCCAAGAATCAGACAAAAAGAACAATTACAGCATGGAAAAAACTTTCAAGTGATGAGAGATTTAAAGGATTTGGATTGTTTACCAAAAAAAAACAAAAACCGACAACAACAAATAAATGAAGTCACGATACAAGTTCACAAAACTACAAGCGGCCTGGAAATAGGAAACTTCCACTCACCTCATTTCTTAACGCAAGCACGAGAGGGCATTCAATGAAACCCAGAGGAGTCAAATGATAGGTGCAATGAAAAGGTAATACTTTCATCCAACGCTCTGCTCAACTGGGGAATTTCTTACCATAGTATCGTACTGAAACTCAACACCTGACAGGGGTCGAAGTGAGATATACGTAAGAATATTCAGAATACTAGTGTTAAAAAAACAACACCTTGAAGTTTACCCAAACCTCTAACAGTTCAGGGGTACGGAAAGCTTTCTCTGGGGACACGTTATCCTGGAACCACTTACGTCAAGAGTCTTGAACCCCTTTTAAGCCTTACCAGTGGAAGCGTCCCACGTGTAGGCACTTCCATTTTAACTCTTCACCTCCAGCTGCAAATGAGAGGGTCAACTGATGGGACACCGCAACAGTGAAAATACCTGGTCAGAGGCAAGCAGGTGCTGGGAATGAACAGAAACCTCTATTTTTTTGCTGCTTTGCTACTGAATCCCAGCTTTGTAGGAATCACTTAGGGAAAGCTCCCCAGACCTCGCTCCTCGACGGTCCCCAAAAAGTGCGATGACCGACGCTTCACCTGGCTTATAGCCTTGGATCTTGCTTTTTCTTCCTCTCGCTAAGCACGCAAGGGCCAGCCCCGTACAGCCAGAGGGCAAATACCCTCCTAGAGCCCTCAAGGATCCTCAGCTGACATGGAGGACGTAAGGTCAAACCACTCCTACTAGCGGCATCAGAGTGACACAATCTGACACTCATTTCCAAGACGATAAGAGCCAGCAGAACAGGAAACGAGCGTTTTTCCGGCTGGCTAGAGTGGTGATTTGGCACAGAGCCCGCTCTCTACGTATGCACTGACTCAACAGGAAAATATTAAGTGGAGAAAAAAATCCTTGATTAGAGTATTTTTTTAAAGAGGCTGCCTAGAGTGTTCTCTTTCTTCCCTTCTAATCTGCCATATGATTAGCTTCCCTCTGGTGATGTGGTTTACCAGGAATGAATTTCCTGATACATAACACAAGCCAGACAGCATTTTAGGGTTTGCAACCCTGCTATGTTCTCCCTCTGTTAAGTGAGGTTCAGTCTTCAACCCAGAGACTTTATTTTCAACAACCATGCAGCAAGACTGCAAGAAACAGCGCCGAGACCACCAATTAATGCCTGCAAGCTTTACGATCCTGAATAGATACTTCAGCCTCTAACTTTCCACTCCGTGAAGGATGAGCATTTGCACATTTCAAACACAACCACAAGTTTCCAGTTTCCCCACCAAGTTTTATCAAGAATGCGCAATATTAAGGTGAAGTGTTCCTTCCGCGACCTTATTTGTTTTCACGCATCTCCTAGTCTAAAAGGTCAGTTGCAGTTTAATATCTCGTCCGAATTGAAGAGGCTGGCAGGAGGACCAGAAAGCTTGCCTTCTCCCAGCACTGCAACACGCCCGAGGCTCCCACCACCACCTCGCCGCGGCGCACGGCCGTTCCCAGCCCATCCTCGGCTTGTCATCCTGCCTCCCCACCTCTCTTCTTGTTCAGGATGAAACCGCACTTCCTAACAGCCGACCTACTCGCCTCTTCCTACTTTGTTCCATTTATTCGAACAAGCATAAATTAAACAAGAGCAAACGAAACGTAAGGCTTTCCTCTATCTCAGACCTCAACGCTTTTACACACCCGCTTTCCCCGAGCCTGTATCTTTTATCTCCCCTCTTTCTGTGCTCCGTTACCTGTCTCTTTTGCCTCTTCCTTTATTAAGATAAGCTTGTCCACTCTCACGTCAACCCTGTAGAATATTCAGCTAATAAAGACTACAAAAAGAGCAATTTATTCCACGTATCTTACTAAACGCTATTTCTCCATTCTTATTGTAACTCCCATTTCTCTCTCCTTCTGTACTTTTTTGAGGGGTAATCAGTCCTTTGCCTCCTTTCTCTTACTAGCATTCATTTTTGTAATTCATTTTACTGTCCCACTTCTTAGAAGAGTTACAGAGTTGCAGCATCCTCTATAAAACATGTGAAATGGAAAATCCCGAACAGAGAGGACATGGGGCACTTTCACCGCATTTAAAATGGAAGTCAGGCCATGCCCCAAAGCAGCCTCACCCAACAGCGAAGCACATTCCTCTTCAATGAGTATTTCCTATGATTTTTCAAGTTGCTTTTAGTTTCTGTTACAGAATCAAGAATGAACTGGTGCCTAATAAACTTGGGTGCTACCTGTAAAGTCACTGCAAGGTTCGAGCCACACAAAGACATTAGTCACTGATCAAGTTTTATACATTGGTCACAGACAAGACAGCTCTGTCCAATTTTGAGCAGCAAAGCTGAGAATCGGATGAGAGGAAAAGGAGGAGGCTGGGAACGCTCTGCTCCAGTGCCAGGTCTTACCTGTGAAAGCCCAGGGGACGATGCATGTCCCGGTGGCGTTGCAGCAAGATTTGGGTGTCCCTTATTTATTTCATGTGCAGTGTAAGGGGATGGGGCAGGAGGACCCGGTTGTCTTGCTACTTGTGTTACCTGTGTGGAGATAAACTGTTAGTAAAACATAATATTAGTAATCCAATCTGTATAGATACTGTCATCATCTTTTTACAAAAGCAGCTAGCAGCACCCTTTCATATATACAGAAAATAATCTATATTTATGGAAGTGAAACACTGTACAAGTTAGTAACTATTTGTATGATTCAGGAAAATGGGGAAGGATCAAAAAATCAGCTGGAGTCATGGGTGGAAACGTGTAAGAAATGGATGAGCTTCACTGCTGTGGTCTTGCTTTGCAATGTCCCTTTGCCTTCAGGCCTGGGGTCTTCCGATCTTTCCGTTATAAGCCATATCAAACAATAATGTGATTTTGCAAAAGGGTGCACATGACCAGTGACCCAAAAACAAAGTAAGGGGAAAATTTGCACCCTCCCCTCTAAAAAGGGAAAAAAAGGACTGCACAGAGGCCTTGTTAGCTGAGGGGCTTGCCACCAGCAAAGAATGAAACACCAAAGCAATTCTTGCATATACTTATCTCCTTTCTCAGCTTCTATAAAAAAAAAACCAAACCTAATCAAAACACATTAAGAAAAATGTTGTAAAATATATTCACGACACGCATGCTTGCTCCACTGTACTATGTCCATAATGGAAGTGTTTTAAATATAATATACATAGTGACCACATTAAAAAAAGGAGACTCAAAGGAAAAAAAGAATCACATAACCATTGGGTGACACCTCCCCCCCCCAGTTCAACACAACTAAATTTTTACAGTTTTGGTTAAAGCTTATAGTCCAGCACTCACTTCTCACTGACCTTTTCTCAGACATGTATTTTGCTTGCTGAAAAGCACTGCTTGGCTACAGGCACTTAAAAGCACAAAACCAGGCAATGCTTAGAAGGGGACGTTGCCACCGCGTAGGGAGGTATGCGTGCATATATTTCCCCGGCATCGGAAAAGCAAGCAGAAGGAAATTCCTGGCTCTTGATCTTTTAACGGAGTATTAGCACCAAGCTCCAAGAGAGCCGAGTATGAGAGCAGAAGCCACAGAGTTCACGACTAAATGCTTTTTCTGAGTCGTTTTATGGCACTCCAAGTATCGATGCCTGTCGTTACGTTACCTAAACCACTAAAACAGCTGCACCGGCAACGAGAATGACGACGTGCAATTTCTCAAGGCTTGGAAACAGTCCGGAATCGTTTGCTGCGGGAAGATTTACAGCACCCTTGTGCTCATCAGAGGAAAGGGTGGGTCAAGACAGAGAAGCTCATCCTCTGTCCCCAAGTGGATCCTTCCTTTCCCCGGGGTGGAATCCTTTTTTTTTTTTGGCTGATCTAGACTGGCAGGTGTGCGCACACAGCCTCAGTCGGTGAATCGAAACCAGCGTTACAAGAGAGCATCATAAAACTTTCCACTTCCCATCCCCAAGAAAATCAAAGTCTCTTACGCGACTCCTAAGGCAACCTTGAAAGGCTTGTCATGTCAATCGTACGGTAGTTGGTGCTCAGAAGTGACTATGTATCATGACGGATATCAAAAAATGCAGTTAAGGGAGGGAGATGGAAGCAAAGGCAACACAAAATACATGGAAATCATTCATCTGAACAGCCCCATCAGCAGGCTAAGCGTGTACTCATCACCAAGATGCCTCCTTGGATGTCGCTTGTCGTGGAGAAGAGGTTATTTTGCAATAGCTGTGGTACTTCAAACACCGCCAGCTTGTATCTCCCTACACTAACAAGTGCCCACACTACTCCAGCTAAGGCCAGAGCCATCCGAAATCCTCTGATCTGCAACAGCACCCGAGTCCACACAGACATTTGACAAGGGGGACGAGGGCACTAGTAATATCGCAGGTTAGTGTGAGCATTCACCAGCCCTCCTCAGAAATTAAAGCATGCAAATAACCTAGGTTGGAGGTTAATGAAAGACTGCAAGGAATGCTGCTCTGAATTGGGCATGAAATCTGAAAGCCAAACCGAAAGGAAAGCTGTGCAGCTGCGTGAGCGACGGTCCACATTCTGCAATGCAGCAGAGAAGGAGCAGAGACGTCACAGACACAGGTCTGGACCTACTAAAACTTGCTTTAAAGCCTAATTAAGGCAACCGAATGATCATAAACCCATACCATCTCGATACTGTGGCAGCAACGCACTTGGACAGTATCTGATGGGAGTCTTACCGCTGACCTGAAAGGACCTCCTACTAAGCCAAGCCTAGCTTAGCGGACCCACAAAAAAGACCAGCTGCCCTTCCAGCACGAGCGAAAGCACAGCGCCTTTCACACCAGCTACAGCAACGCAGGTACTTCCACACCTTCATCTTGGCTCCTACAACAAATTACTTACAAAGAAACTAAAATGCAGGATACAGGTTTGAATGTTAAAAGGTGATAAAGGGAGGGAAACTCACTGAATTTGTGTGTTTATTCACTAATTTAAAAAAATCAACCAGGGAGAGACTCCACTAGCTCATCACTTGTGTAATGAGATGTTTGCCCTCATAGTGCCTGAGGTTTGGTTTTCTGTTTATTAAAAGGGATTCTGCAGAACATAAACTTGGTCTGTGATTACTATGGAAGGAAGTATCCTTCTTAAATCTAAAGATTAAGTTATTCTCCTAAAAATGAACACACAAAACTACATATTAATTTCCTAGAGCATCACTTTCCTTTTTCCTTAAGTGAGTAGCAAGAGGCTAACTTTAGTTTTCCAGTAAGCCTTAATCCAGTGTTTTAAAGGAAATAATGAATGAAACATTAAATAAAAACTCAGGCTAGAATTCTCCTCTTCTTTTTTTTTGAGCTTAAATATTTTGGTTTTAGCATCTTTGGCAAGTTTGGTATTTTACATCCCCCTCCAACTACCTAATTTCAGATACATAGTTATGTCCATGAAACATTCAGGTTTGATCAGAACGGACGGGGCACGCCACAAAAATCCCTTGATTACAGGGATGATAGTTTATCACTAAGAACAGCTCTTTTCCTAAACAAATAATTAAAAAAAAAAAAAGGGGGTTCAGACTTGGACAGAACCTCTTTCCTTCCGGCATTCAATTTCTTTGCTCAGGCTGGTGCAAACAGCTTCAAAGCAGTGCTGCCAGCACCCGAGGAACGGAGCATCCCTCTTGCACACTTCCCACCGCAGCCGGGCAGGGGAACGAGTCGGCCTCCTGACCCAGATCCTTCCTTTAAGCACAGGGTAGCTGGAGCAGCTAATCCTCCCTAATCTCTGTTCTACAGGATTCTCTTCATCGCAGGAAGATCCCCTTAAAGGACACAAAGGTGAGTCACAGTATCTCTGCGGGGTGTGAAACTCTTGGGGGGCCACCAACAGGCACCCCGTTGCAGAAAAGCCACCAAATGAACACCCAAAGCAGCAAATGATGGAGTCAAGCCTCATGGGGCAAGTAGGTTCTTCAACACCTCACTTTCACATTACCTTCTTTATCATCAGCTGGCTCGGAGTTGGGCAACCTGACACGAGGTTGTACCTACTCCAAAGAAACACAGTGAGATTGCAATTAAAATCCAGATAATTTCAATCAACGTTGGGTCTAGCTGTGCTACAGAAACGCTGCTCAAGGCTACGCCCAACCAACTTACACGCACTTCTCTCCAAATTGGTATACCAAATTAACACTCGTTTCTAATCAGTTCACATCCAGGAGTCACCATTGTTCCTTTGCTTATAAAAGTTTATCCCAAAGTATTTTTGGTTCAAGCTTCAGCGTTTGAGATCACGACATGTTACTGAGGCAGTTACGAACCTCCACCGTAATCTGCCAAAAAAGGTTATTTGTGTGAGAACGGGGCGTACATTAAGATAGTTATTCTTCTTCTCTGATTCCCAACTCATGCCTCACGCTGAATTTGAGGGGCACATCTGCTTCTGATCATTACTCCATATTCATTTCGTTTTCAACAGAAATCAGCCCCCGCTACTCTGGGTGTGGGCACACACAGCAGCCTGCGATATTTAAGGTCACCGTAGGTGCAGGTCCCTTTGTTAGAAGTCAGTGTCTCTCCCCCAAACCCCAAGCCAAAGAGCTGCTTTGAACAGACTTCTTTGAAATATTTTACAACAGAAACATTTTTCATTCTTCTTCCATTCCCCTTTCCAGATTCCACAGGTTTGGGATCTTACAGCAGATGTAAAAGTAATTGCCTTAATTTCCTGCAGTATAAAGAATTAGGAAGCACCTCGCAAGAAGCTGCTGACAGGACAAACCCCAAACTTTTATGTCCAAAAGTAGCTCTTACGGTATATGGCACTCTCCTTTACAGATGAGGGGAAATTATTACGAGATTAGTTCACTGAAATAATTACTTCCAACTGCGATTTGCTTTAAAATACTCTACTGCTGGATTTATTTATTTTAAAAAAACAACCCAACCTACCAAGTATCAGTATTTTCTAGAGTATTACTACATAAAATAAATGAAGATGATATATGACAAGCTTAGGTGTTTTTGTTTTTAATACCAGTATGATTTCATTGAGAAAGAGGTTCTGCAAAGTTTTGTTGGGAATTTTAAGCATATCCACGTTCTTGGACAAACTGGATTTCATCTCACGAATCACACTTTGCTTCTTTCTCACCTCCTATCTCTGCCCTACAGGAAAACGCGTTCCTCCGCTTTTATTTCAGGGGAGATTATTGGGGCTCATAGTGAAAGCCACATGATTTTCCATTCCCATTTTTGGCAAGCAGCACATAGTTCTGGAAAAAAAAAAAAAGAGCTCAGGAATGCACAACTGAGGTCCTGAGAATGCATATGGAAAGTTATGGAATGGATAACCAACGTATTTTTCATCTTTGTCTAACTAAAAATAGTGGTTTCATCTGTGGGTTGCCCATATCTCAAATGATAGGTCCTCCCACCCCATGCATGACATACCCATAGGGAAAACACCGAGGCAGCTCAGTCACTGCACGGTGCTATCAGACCACAGACCTCTTATCATAATCCGCGTGGAAACCCACATACGTTAACCAGCAAATAAAATGCGTACATCAAAAAGCAGTCCCTGGCTGCTGAAGAAAGTGCTCTTCCACACCTCTGTACTACATGACTCTTGTAAAATCTAGACAAAGTATATCTAAACATCATAAACTAAAAAATGACCTATTTGTTGCAAACCCAGATCTTAAATACACAACGCTACTACTCTTGTAATAAACCAGAGACCCATGATGAATGAATTTGTCAAGGACCTCCGGTCACGTGCCTCTTCCATACTAATTCATTTTCGCTCGGACCTTCTCTAAATTTGCAATCTGCCAAGGGTTTCAAATAGAAGCTCAAAAGGAACCTATCTGAGAAATTTCTCTCCTGTCCCTAAAACATGGAATTTTCTTTCTAACTTGTGTTTTCCTAAAGCCTAGAACCAAGATACTCCCAGCCCTGGCTTCTATTCCTGTAACATATCAAGGAGTGATATTTTTCCACGCTGAAAAAGCTATTTTAGGTCATTCTTCACAGTTACTTTTATATTTTACATTAACTTAGATTTTTACAGTCATATTTTCCCACAGGCATCTGAATTATGTCTTTGGATGAAAGAATTGGGGAAAAAAAAGCCTACCTCCTTTCCGCCCCCCCACAAAGGAATTTAGATATTTTTAAAGTGGTTTTTAAGTGTTGTATGGGGTATAAAGGATAATATAAAGTGAATTATTTATTACAACTGTTTGTACATTTATGTTCCTTTGGCTTTGCTTTTTCACATACATACAGCTGTATATACTCACATACATATGTAGATGATACTGAGGACAGAGCTAGCAAAAAACCCCCAAAACCAGTCCGCAGCTCGAGTCTGTCGATCCACTGGTGTCAAAGCCACAAACCTCAAAAGCTTAAACCCTCATTAGAGTTGTACCCCGACCTTTCCGACTCACCTGGATGGAAATCCACTGCTGGCTGGCCACCAGACCATCCATGGTCAAGCCTGGGTCTTAGTGCTACTACGGCTACTACCAGCTCTGCCTCCCTTAGACCGACGGGCACCGGACAGCACTTTTGCACTTAATCCTGCGCAAAGCTTGGCTTTGCATCGTTTGGCAGCCGTCTCTCTGGTAGAAGAGGCGATCACAAAACTCTTCTCTAGAGCCCAAAAAAGGAAGGGGCTAAAGATGCTCCAGACCCGGACCCCGCACATGGAGGAGATGGAGCTGATAACCCCTTTGCCCGTTATATGTGCCAACAGGGGGAAGGAGAAAACCTTGTACAGCAGCTTCTGTTTTTCTATAAGCAGCTTATGTTACCGCATAAAATACAGTGAATTTCTCCCATCTACAGCTTTTCTTCCTGTTTTCCAAATCATTAAAAGAGCAGCTTAAAAGCATTTTTTTGACATTAAAGATATTTGCACTATCCCACCAGAAAAGCAAAATATTACTTTCCCAGGGCTGTGTTGATTTAGCAAAGCTTACAAATAACACTGGGCTTCCAGCTATTACCATTTGAAAAAAAGGAAATGAATAAAAGGAAAACGGTATCATAGTTCACAAATAAACGTCGCTACGTTTCTAAGTTAAACTTCCTCGATAACCAAGCTTTATAAACAAACACGTAGGACAGCAAGCCAAAAAGCACCTATCCCAAATATTCAATCTACAATCAAAACGTATCTTCCTCTGTGTAACGAGATGTTTCACGTGAAAAACAATCCCTCCTTGATTGTTTTTCTGACAAGAAACTATTAGAAACGTGCAGCCACTAATACACGCCAACAAGCCAGTCTTCAAGATGCAGGAGGCAGGAAAGAGATGGAGCGACAGACTGAAAATATGGCCAGTAACATTTTTACTCAGGTTAAACTCTGCTAGGAAAACCCACTCTCTTATCTGCTAAATAAAACTGCAGACACTTAACGAAAAAAGGAATGGACCCCGAAGTCCCCAATATTTCTTCTTTTCCTACTCACATGCAACAAAAAAGGTCTTAATTCAGCATCATTTATTTTAGCAGGCAAAAAAAAAAAAAGTTGCCTTTTTTTAACTGACTGCTCTTTAAATTGTGTGGAGTTTAATTGTATTGTTTTTTAAAAACCCTTATGCTTGGAAAGCGCACTCCCTTCAAAAGCAACGCAACCGCGGTGCCGCCAGCGGGCAGGACCCTCCGCAGATACTCACAGTGCTGTACACGGCGGAGACGGTCGGAGTGAAGATCCGATCCTCGAGGGGCTGCTGAACAGGACCTCGGGGGATTCTGCAATACAGCAAGTTAAGGAAAGCAACGTCGAAGGAAGGGTGGCGTTTCGAGTGATACACACAGCCAACAGGTCGTCCATCGACGCAGCGCGTCACCTTCCACGCTCGGGCAGACACACAAACATCTCCGAGGCACTCACATGCAACCAGGCAGCAACGATCCTTCACGGTTTTCCAAAAGAGGAGCAAAGTGTGGCTTCAAAAGGCGGATACCACCGACAAACGCAGCAAGAGAAACCGAAAGCAAACAAATCGCCGAACAATCTACAAAACCTTCGTCCTGTCAAGAGAATCCCCAACCTCTTTTTTTTTTTTTTTTTTTTTTTAAAGAGTAAGGGAAAAAACCCAAAACCCACAAGCCCTTCGCATTCAGCGAGACAAACCCTGCTGATCAGCAGGGCATTTTCTGACAAAGGCAGCGCCTGTTTTGCTAACCACGCAGGAATCACGTTATAATTGTTTCCTTGTTTGCCTCTCTTCAACCAGTAACTCCTTTCCTCATCCACCCACCAAAATCGCTTCTAAAAGGGGCTGTCAGAGAGATTTTAAGCTGCAGGGTTATTTAGAGGTGAATAGCAATAGTTTTCTTAAATTGGTATGGTATTGTGGGAATCTGGAGAGGGGGAAAGACTTTATGCAACAAATAAGCTAGAATTTGTTTTACCTGCGGAATAAAACAAGGGGATGCAGGTATTAAAAAGAAAAAAGCTTCCTGACTTACGTAACACCTTGTGGCCTTAGGTCCAGCATATGTCTGCTCAAGACCTGACACCCATCATCATAAAAAAAGCCACGCTTAACTTGCTGAAAAATTTTCTATAAATGCCATATTCAGGTTTCACCGTTTTGCTGCTTACACTTTTTGCGTCAAAGCCTCTCAGAAAACGAGAGCAGATTGATTAAGTTTCTTGCACACAAGCCAGCAACACAGACCTTGGGTGTTAACAGACAGCGGATGCTTAAAAAAACCCATAAAATCATGAAAACACTCTTGACTTTTATTCTTGGGAGAAAAACACACCCATAAGTTAAGTTTTCAAGCTGACCCAGGTTCAGTCTTGCAAGAGAGTCTTTGCATTACAAGTTTGAGCTCCAAAGAAATGCTGCTGCCTGAACCTTTGCAGAGACCAACATCACGGCGGCAGGAGAGCCCCTGCCAGCGCTGACAAGACTCGAGAGCGATCCAAGCTCCACAATCCCACCTGCTCCCCTTCCTTAAAACACACAAAACTTCAAGGTTGAGGTAAGGACCCTTCAGACGCGACCTGCTCTGCGTCTGTCGACCGCCTGCAGCACGCCCCGGCTGGATCTCCTCCTCCAAGACCAGTGCTAAGGCAGAACAGAGACAAATTTACACCATCACGCTATTTTGATACTGAACACATCGCTAAAGAGGTCCACCCTCACCAAGCATCCCCAGAAATTGTTCTAAAAACTTCCAATTTTGTTATATATTTGCTGTTTGAATGCCAGACATGAGAAAAACGCTGCATTATAGGTTTATGCACGGAAAAGACCACCCCTGACCTTCACAACACCTTTGCACATAAGTCACGTCCCCGTTAGAGCCTGGCAGGTATAAAACAGGACGCCTACGACCAGCTCCGGATTGCGAACACCAAGATGAGGATCTGGCACCGCTGGTTCCCAAGACACTGCTCGCTCAGCCTACAGCTCTTTTTTTTTTTCTTTTGTTTTTTTCAAGTGCAAGAATTTATTTTCAGGGTCTAAGGCTTGTCTTCAATTTGCAGGCTTGCCAGTTCGCGCATTAAGTGGTATCATTTGATAAAATAAAGAGGTTTTTAACGACAAAATTGGATGTAAAATCCTGACTTCAGCGAAGCAACGCGAAGATTTGCCACAGACCTCAACGGAGCCGAGGCGTCACTCCTCAGCCTTCATCCCGAGGGTCTTACGTTCGTTCCCGAGTTTCAGAAAACACCGACAGAAAGCCAAAATTTGGGAGAGGAGGATTAGAAACACACTGCAAGACGGAACAAAAACTCACATCATTTCTGCATGCCGCTGCCATAGCAGCCTACCCTCACACCCATAACCATCTTCGGATAAAGAAGGATAGGGCGGAGGCATGGTTTTAAGCTGCTGGCCTTTGGTCACAGCTGAGATTTCCAGTCTCAAGGCAGTTTTGCCAATTAATTGAAGCAATCGCTGCTTCAAAAGGGATCATTCCTGAGTTTGGAAAAAAACTGTTTCATCCTTGAGAAGGTTGGGATTTATTTTCTTATTTTAGAACTTATATAAGCCAGGAGGAGAAAATAATCTTCTTTGAGCAGAGTAACTTCTCTTTTTGCACCCAGGAAGAGCTGCCTAAAGGAATGAGCAAGTTTAGATGGACTTTCAGAGTTTGGGGTTGCCGTTTAAGATCACTTCTGGAAAGCGATGATTCCCATCAGATTAAAAAGAAACCTTTCAAGTCCTTTTTGCCAAAGGACTTAACTCAGATGTGAGACTGATAGGGACAAAAACGCCTTACATTCCGGTAAGCCTTAATGAGATATAATGCTTGGAGAAAGTGATTGTTTCCGACATCTAACTTCTGGCACCTACAGACCGACTCTCTGCGAAGAGCTGGGCCGGTGGAAAAGGGACCGCTTCCCCGCAAGCCTCCTGCAGCTTGTTTCTGCCCCCCCGGCAGAAGTGACTACCCTCCTTGCCCTCCCAAAGGACTGCATCCCGGGGTGATGGTTGCTGTTATTTCAGGAGAAGCGAGCCTGGGCAACTGCAAGAATTCATCAGCAGCCTCTTGCTAACAAGGCTCTTTTTTCCTAGAAGTGGTTAAGCGTGGCAGCACGGGAGACTCCACCACGGGACGTGCATGGGTGACGGCAGGCAGGTGGGAAGCAGAACCTCCTCCAGCAGCATCGTCTCATCCACGTCCACAGCAAACCATCCTCCGGGGCACTCGTCTTCTCTCACTACATAGAGATTTCGGTACCATCGAGAGCTGCACAACCCGAGACGCGACGCAAACTGCACGAACGCTGCCCTCCCGCTGCCCCCATCACACCAGCAAAGTTCAAGCGTTAAAGCAGAATCCCGCCTGGCTCCATTGCAGCGCTTAATTAACCACAGCACAAAGAAAATGAGGATACGCTGAATAATTCAGGCAGCTCTTTCATGTTACTATTCTGGCATGCTTAGATCCAATTCGGGAGGATCCTGAGCCCTCCTCCTCCTCCTATACCCTTGCCACCCACATCACCTTCTTCAGCTGCACCAATTCAAGTACTTGTGCAGCCACGCTCTGAAACGATCCAGGAGGGTGGGAAGGGGAGGAGGGGGACTGGAAAAGCAAAGCTAAGCCCAAACCTCACACCGTTTTCAGAGACCCTTCCATTACCGCTGAGAGGAAAGGCGGGCGACGACGCAGAAGAGCAGGAGCAAGGGGAACCTCTTAAATCACATCTGCAACCGGCAGGTTAGTAAAGTGGAGCTACAGCCTCTGCTTTTCACGCTTGTGTTGGGCGGAAAGACTCTTTACAGCTCGCCCTCCTCCATCAGCATCACGCTGAAAGCCGCGAGAAGGACGGCAGCATGGATTCTGGATTCTCTTCGTTGCTGTTTAGGGCTCATTAACTCATGAAATATATATATTTAAAAATCCATGTAAATGAAATACTGCTGGCAGATTAATAGAAGCAGGCACAGATGCAATGGGTGTTCCACCCAGTCCCCCTCTGGCTGCAGCAGTGATTGCAAGCTGGGGAATTTCAGGAGCTATTAAAGACCCAGTGGGAGAAGGCAGGCAAAGATAGTAACGCCGGCTGGAAACGAGACAGAATTTTTCTTGAAACTAAAAGTCTCTGCAAGAGGAGGAGGTTATCTTTTAATTAGACAACCATAGCCACGCTCTGAAGAGAGGGAGAATATACGACTTCTCTTCAAAAGCGATTAAAGAAAAAAATCCAAACCAGAGCTGCCTGTCAGCTGGAGCAGAGGCACCGACAAATGCAGAGTTAAGTAAGAGTCAGGAGGCATTTCTTGCAGAAATCTACCCCCCCGTATCACGTTTGTCTGCTTGCTCTCATCATGCTACAAAGCAGAAATACTGCAGGATTTTTGTGCGCTTTTACAGCGATGAACAACTTGAAAACATGCAGTAAAAGAGGCTCTCACAGCAAGAATTTGTACCGTTTTTTCTGCTCTGTTCCTACTTCCAAGATTGGAGGAGAAAAGAAAAAACACTATTACATTTTCTTCCAAAATGGATTCATTTTCCCCTTGAACGGTGCTTCTTACCTAAGCTCATTTTCAGCAACTAGCAACCATTTTATCCTGAGCACGCACTGATGGCCTCTTTCTTCGCTTCCAGCTGACGGTAACGAGTAAGCACCTTCTCACATGACTAAAAATATCTGCGGGCACCCAAGGGCGCGTATGCAAACGCGTTACACAAAAAACATTCCAGAACGAATGATTTTTACCCCTGCACAGAAACGGAGCGAGTCTCCCACCAGCTATCCCCGGGGTTATATAATCCCGAGGCGTGTCCCTGCTTGTACCAAAATTGTGTATGAAATGACTGAAAAAAAAAGATAAAACCATTAAGCAAGATTACAGGAGGGCAAGGAACCACATTGAATTCAAGCATGTCTTTCAGCTTTTTGATGCAAGGAATTTTTAACAACCCTCCGAGTCGGGAGGTATTTGATGACAGAGAGCTGTTATAAGAGCGCGTTTCTCCCCTGCAGCCTCTTCTCTATTTAACATGCAATTAAAATGCAGGAGGTGAGCATCCTAACAGCAGAAGCACCTAATTTAGCAGGTTCAGAAACCGCAAGAGCTCACTTAAAAGGGAAAAGCTATGCCAGCCACATCACCTTAAACTCCCCCAGCATCACCCCATCCTTTGCAGCTCCGGCATTCTCCGCTCGCTGGGCAAAGCCTTGTGTTCGGCATGCTCGATCCTACGTGGTCGCGAGCTCCCGGAGAGCTTCGTCAGCGAGCCAGCTCAAGCACCGGGTCTTCTCCCGCCGGCGGCAAAGCCCACAGCTGCATCCATGCCACCCGTGGGTGACTCCTGCCTGCCTCTCGCCCTCGCAAGCGGAGCTCCCACAGCACGCTTGTGGTCTTAAAGAGGTAGTGCAACGGGGGTCTTAGTGAGACCTCGGTGGGGTTTTGTACCCACGCTGCAGAAATCCCTCGGCTTCCCGAATCTTTCCTGCTGTGCACGCAGCGGAGAAGGGACGGGAGGTAGCCTCACGCTCCTCTTAGCGAGCTTATATAGGATAAAAATCACACCAGGCTTACGAAAGCAAGCATAAGGTAAAAAGATAAAACTCACCTACAGCATGGTGCGTTTTAGCAATCTGCACTGCAACATATGAAGAGCTTGGAAAGCTTCCATGCTCTCCCTATCGGAAGGAGAATTAAATAGCAGCACAAGCTCCTCAGCAAGAAGTTTTGCAACTTGTTTCCCTCGGCTTTGCGCCCGCTATCCCCAAACGCAGCAACGCACACCACCACGAACCCGTCTATTTAGCAAGTACTTCGTGAATCAATTTTCCCTTCAGAATAAATTTCTCTTTTGAGACGCCAAGTTTCAGAAGCCAGGGGAAGGAAAGCTAGTGAAACAAACTACAGCCTTTAAAAAAAACATGCAAAAAGAACCCCAAAAAACAAACTCCACCAAGTGGCATGTCACATGGGGGAAAAAAATAAAATATAGCTGATCAAAACAGTGCCATCCACTCTCTCCATGCCGAAATACTTACTACAACCATAAAAACTTCATCCAAGGGGAAAAAAAAAAGTCAAGTTACAAAGCAAACGACTCCAAACTTAGGAGAAAACAGGATTAATGTTGCCCGTGCGACCATAATTCAATCCCCCCGTGTATACGCAGAATCAAGCCCTTAATTACAGAGGCACTTGCTGGTTTTCCCCAGTGTCCCTGTCGTCTCCACTTTTTCAACTGTCTTACAGGAATCTAGCACCTGACACCCTTCATAGCTAAGCAGCTCTTCTTAGTAAGAGACAAAGAATATTACAAAAATCAAGTGATTCAACCACTTTGGAAAATGTTTAAAGGCTTAAGAATCTAAGAAGATGCCAAGCTGCTGCTCAAGCCCTCTCTAACCCTTCCACTGCCTATATCCCAGCCCCAACAACTGCTCGCTGCCCAGACGCACATCTCCCACCCTTGCAGAGATCGCAGTTCGTTTCAGGGTGGGTTTGGGTTTTTGGTGGTTTTTTGTTTGCTCAGGTTGTGGGTTTGTTTTTTTTTGCTAGCGGATTCCTGCCAAGGGCCATGCCTTTCGGTCGAACCTCAAAGGATCGAGCTGGCCCTCCACATTAAAACAGTGGTTTTATTTTAGTTTTCTTAGGTGGCTGCAACCGGTCTTGCGCAAGGCGATTAGATGTCAAAATACAGTATGATTCAGAGCACTGACTGTATCACAGGTCAAAACCGAATAGGGGACGGTTGTGTCAGTGATTGGTGTTTACTGTTATTTTAGCAGGGAAAAAAAAAAAACATAAAACTTTTTGCTGGCACGAGCACTCAGAAACACGGTCAAAGTTAAGAGCTGCAGGTGAAGAATTCCTTAAAAGGCCACGTCAGCTTTACACCAATACTTAATTCTGAGATTAAGGACGTATTTCTGGCTAGTCAAGTGTTTTAAAAATAAAGGAACACAATAAAAGGTGTTTGTAAAGCGGCAAAAATGGGGTTTATGGTTTAAAATTACCAAGCTATGTAACGGAGCGGTACATCATCATGCCCCTATTCCTGTAAATAGATGCAAACCGTGCTTCCAAGATTCGCTGCCTTCTGTAATGACTTATACCCAGAAGGATCTTACAGCAAAAGCCATTATTAAGCTTGTTTCAACATTTTATGGCCTAATATAAAGCTCCTTACTGCAACATGTGTAGTCAATGTTCACAACGGAATTGCCAGTTGTCAAACATATAAATTTTAAAGTGGATCAACAACGGGTTTGTGTAAACTACCTTTTTAATCCTTTGTGTTATTTTGTGTATTAAACAGTAAGACTGAATTCTCTTTAAGTTCTCATTTATGGGCCATTTTATACTTGCAGCAAATACCTTAAATAAGGTATTTATCTTTTGCTTTTGTACCAGTAATGCCCCTACATAAATATTGCTCATGTTTCACACAGTCTCAGTGGCTCCGTTAGGAGCTGCCATTGCCTCCTTCGAAATCACTGACTGCAGGACTCCTTCCTTGTTCCCCGTTTGAATTATTTGACGATAACTGAAGGTGATAAGGCTTGTCCACCCCTCTGCTATTTAAGTGCTCCTCATTAAAGTATCATCTCCTGAGTTTTGTCCGGGCCCCAATGTTACAAGCAGTGTGGCTTTCACCACTTATCCCAGCTTATGCCATGCTCTAAATGAGCACTCTCCCCATAATAAAACTTTTCTCGCAATTCATCTTAAGCTTTTTACTTAATTACCTATCATTAATCTCAGTACTAGCTTTTAAATAATCCCAAATACCTCCTTTCCCTTCTGGCTGCCACGTAATGTCACCCGGCCTGCGCTTGCACTGCACTGAGCAGGAACAGGGCAGCAGCAAGAGCTGCCAAAAGCAAAGGGGCACACGAATCCCGATGAACCTCAGTGGCTGTCGGAAGACAACCCTTCCAAAGCTCCTCTGAAAATTGCAGCTTGCAAGGAAAATGTGACCTTCAAATGCTTACTGAAAAGCGCGATTTCCCTCTCCTTCCCCCGGCACGGCCGCTGCTGGGATCCAGCATCCTCCAGCTATTCAGATTTCTCCCGCTTTCCCTTCGTGAGCGAGTCCCAACACGTTTCGGAGGTGCTCTGATGGATGCTGCTGTGTGTCCACGGATGCTGGTGCTCGCGTTTACGGGTCTGCTTGCATCGCCCAGCTTCAGGTGGCACGCAATACCCGACACATAACCTAGCGCTTTCTGACTACGCGTGCCGACGCTGCACTGCAGCGGCCACATTCAAGGTGCATGTCCCATTTATACCCGAGCACATCTCCAAATCCTCCAACTTGCATGTTTTTTTTAAACACCCATTCCACAAAATACCTATTTCCAAAGTCTTTCCCCCTACGTACATCCACTCTGTAACATGGTTTTGCTCCTCACTCACCTTCCTGGTGTGCAGGTAACGTACCGTGCTGCATTTTTGCATCAGCAATGCCTTCACAACCCGTGGAATACCAAGGCAGGAATTCGAGATACTACTTTCCATCTGGCTAATCATTAATGATGATAAATTAGATCAGGCCTTTCATCAATCTATGATGCATATCAGACATCATCACTGTGTAACACAACACTTGGCTTCTTATCACCATCATTTCCTTTTAGTCTTTGGTCCACACGCGATACGTCTTGTAGTCAAGCCAAACAGGAACACCAAAGTAAGGCTGGGGGTTAGAGGGGAAGACAACAACATAACAACTCCTTGTTGCAAATTAACTGTACTTCCAGCATTTCATTCATTCCATGATTTCAAATAAAAATCAGCAATATTAAGAGCACCAGCTGTAGGCAGCTGCTATAGTTACACCTGCAGACAAGCACCTAATTATCTAGAGCTCATTACTTTCAGGCTCCGTTTTGCATCTCTAAATTAAAAAGAACTGGAGACAGCTCACCAGCACGTAAATCATGCCCAGACCTCACCTCACCCTGATGCATTTTGTTCAGCCCGCAAGCCGTCAGGAGTGAGTTATCAGGGGAGCTGTCAGCCAATAGACCAGATCAGTGCAAATGCGACAAAAACCCAATCGATTATTTTGCCCAATACAAACGTGTTTCTAAGGGCAACCCTATTTTGTTACTCCGTCTTCTTCAACTGCAACCCAAGCATCAATGGAAGTCGTCTATTTTCAGCTTAGACCTGGGAAGGTTGTTCGGGGTGGAAGAAACTGTGTCTCAACCCTGGTAATCCTGCTGGGATTTTCCTTGAAGCACGGTGTTCATGGGTATGGGGACGGGTCTGGAAGTGACGGACTGAATACTTCTGTAACTGTGAGCTTCGTCCTATGCGTATTTTTAACCGCAGCAGCTCCAAGAAGTGGGTTTTCAAAGCGTAGCCTGAGTAAGGTTAAATCCAGGCTTGCACCAAGCTGCAAAATATTAGTAATTAAAAAAAAAGCCATAAAGGCAGCCTGGATCATGTCTGTGCCAGCTTAGGTAACACAAGGGGAACAACATGCCTGGAAAGCATCTCTTGCTCAGCTACAGAAAACTCCTCACTAGCTGACTTGTTTTAGCTTAATAGTCTACTTTCCTCCATAAAACACCAGCCACTTCCATATTTTTTAAACTCCTATTTTATTCTTACAATATACAGACTCTTCTAAGAGATGAAAAAGTCAACAGATACCATCAGCTCCCTTCAGCCGGAAAGTCATGGTATTACCTCTCCGGAGAGGCAATGGCATCATGGGGAATATGCCGATGTAGCCTTAAAATTCCATTTAATTTTAGGAGGATTATTTATGATTGTACTTGTCCATGTTAATTAAAACTCCCATTACGCTGCAGAAAACAGGCTATGCTCAGGAACTCGAAACAGCCCCATTAGTCTTCAACAGTCCTACCCTGCTCAGCCACCGCTCCTACTGCTCGGAGTGATTTCCCACAGTCCTCTAGCCACAACCCCAGTCAAGGGACCTTATAAAGAGCCCAAAATATTAGGGTGGAGGAAAGGCTCAACAGGGTGAGCCTTGGTGAGAAGCACTAAAACTGGCTGAGCTCTGGAGGGTCTGCTGTAAGTTACAGAGGACCATCATGGACCAACATTCCCAAGGAGAGATGCCAGATGAAGCCTGCACTCCAAAATGCACCAAATAAATCATAAGGAGGGATGGATTATGCCAGCACTCTGCACACCCAGTCAGCTTTCAACAGCTTGGCATCAAAAACAAAGCCCAAAAAGTCCCAAGCAGGGCGATGCAAGGAAGCTGGGCTCATGCCATGCGATACTGGGCTAACTATCTCTTAATATTATACGAAGTTGCTACAGATCTTATCTACAGGGATGTGGGGCTGTGCTGCTCTAATCAATTATTAAGCTTTCCCTTGCTTTTTGCCCAAGCATAGATAGCAAGGTGTGGGAACGATGAGTTCAGGTGATGCTGCTCTTTGCAGCTGTATATTAAAGGCAAACCTGGATTTTTGTTTGTCATCTTAAGATCTACACCAAGGCATCATTTCCTTATTTCTTAAAACACATACAAACTGATCGATACATGCAGCCATAGCAGTCAGAGTGTATTTGTAAGCATCCTACAACATGTTCATGCACCTTTACAGATGATTCATACATATATAAAAACAGAGGGAAGAGAGCACACATCTCCCTGGTGGTGTTTCCAGGAGCTGCATGCCCCCAGCCAGCAACCACGAGCTGGGGATAAATCACATGGAACGTGACCTGGGTAAGATGTAAGTCATCCCTGCTACCAAAAATGGGGCTACGTGCTTGGGGAATCTGTTTCCAGCTGTCTAGGAGGCCAGGCAACTGCAAAAAGTCTGTGGATCAAGAAACCACCGAGGTTAGCAGAAGAATAGCAAGACCAGGACAGGTAAGGAAATCAGCTTTTCAATTGTCCTCTCCCTACGACGCAGCAGTTCCATACCTGAACTGTCAATACTCGCTTCCTAACGCTCCGTTCCTCCTCTCAGTCTTTTTATTTTGCCTTTTAAAAATCCAAAATCTACGTTCCCTCCAGGGGAGGAATTGATTTGGAGAGAAAGCATCTTGGGTGACTGGATGCTCTCAGAGCTATTCCTAGCCAGTTGCTAATCTGAAAGAGAGGACAGGCAAGGCTCTGCTCTCAAGGCTCCTTGGGGCGAAGGAAGTCACAGATTGCATCTACAAGAAGTCAGGTGGCATCAAAAGGAAGATTACTGTCATGAACGTGTCATCCCAATAGCAGGCGCCTGCAGGCAGAAGGACACAATACGAGGAGATGGAGTATTAAGCTGTCACCCGGCAGCAGCGCTACCAAAGAGGTGGTCCTGGCCTCTCACGGCCACTTGCCCCGTGCCCATGCGAGCCCATTCACCACTGCTCAGTCAACCAGACCAGTGAGCAGATTTGGATTAAAATGAACCTTTTCTTCCAAACTTTGCTCTCCACCCAGGCACACCAATAACTACGCCGGCCTAAGGGATAGGATCAAGCAGGAACAGAGAGATGGGGAGGCTGCACCATAAAATGTTTTTGCTATAGTTTCCCTAAGTGCATCCCTGACATATGACGCAAGCTGCAGGGATGTATTAACTCCAGAGGCAGCTGCTGAGGCTCACCTAAACATAACATAGTGATCCTAAACATTATTACAACTTTAAACCGTTGCATTAAATGGTTTTTCCAGATGGGTTTTTTGGGGGTTTTTTGGCACTCCCAAATGAGAATGCAAATGGATCCCCCTTAAGAAATAATTTTCTTGTAAGAGATGGTAATAGTCTAAGCCTTCAGTAACTGAGTTCACAGCATGACAGCCATCAGAGTCTTACAAATCATAAAAGCCTTGGAAGATTTAGTCAAAGAATGGAAGTTCAGTGGGGCTGGGAAAGGGAGAGCAGGTACACACACTAAGGAAAAGAGCTGAAGCGTTGCTGCATTATACCATAAGTAATGCTCTAATTTGAGGCCATGAGAGCACTTCACCGAGGCGTTACCCGAAATGAAGACGGTCTAGGTGTTTCGGATGCAGCACGGCTGGGGAGCCAGGCCCCTGAACCGGGGAGCGATAGCTTTAACTCCGGCTGTGCTCCAGAGCTGCGAGGCGACTGCAGGTAAGACAGCCAAGATCATCCTGTGAGCTGGGAAGTGTTTTCTTTGGGTTGATGCTGTTCCCCACGCCCGTGCGCACCTCTTCTAGTAACATGAGCCATTTCGAAAGCATCAGCTCACTCAGCTTAAAACATGAGAGATGAAAAGACCTCAGTAAGATAAAGGTAGTAACTAATAGCTTTAAGTTGTTTCCTTCTCAATTAGAGGAAAGCCATCCTTCATTTGCACTCATCACCCAGGGAGGCTGTCCCTGCTAACTGGCAGACTTGAACACACCATCAATTATCAATCTGGAAGCTACAAACACAGATACAGACTGTAAAAATCACCAAAATTGCCTAAGTAACAGGCTTTTAGTTGAGCAGAGACAGTGACAGTTCTCCCAAAATTATTCTCATAGTTTGGGAGCAGCTGCTAAATCACCTTCTGTGCTCCAAGAACATCTGCACGTTCTCACAAAGGCAGCAGGTCTCCTACCCCCAAAAAGCTGGAGGATCAGCAGTTCGTGGATTAGCTACTCCGGACACTAATATAACCCAAGATCTTGCTTCAAACAGGAGAAGCTTTCATGATTCCTGATCAAGAAGCTCTTCCAGACATTCTCACACCCCGAAGTAATTAGCATTTTAGTGGCAGTTCACAAGCCTAAACAGCTCAGCTGCTTCTTTTAATTAGAGTATTTTATGCAGCCATTACACCCCTGCTATTCCCTGAAATGAGACACAGCTCTGAAGTTCCCCTGTCACCGAAATACTCATTTTTGTGGCCCTGACAAAAAATAAAACCACCTTTAGTGCCAGCCAGCAAGCTGCCTACCTCTAGAACAAGAGAGCTCACCTTGCTTAATGCAGCCCTCCGAATACATTAAAAAAAAAAACCCAAACTCATCTGTTCAAGAAAAACATCAGTTTTGGTAGCAGCAAAATTTATTGTGCAAGTGGCTGAAGTGAGTGGATTTTGCTACTTTACATGGCTCTTACCACGCACATCTCACATTTCCACTGCGCAAGGGACAATCCTGGATCAGAACCAGAAACAGCAGGGAAAAAGCCCAAGTCCTACGTCCAGCAACTCCTCCACCCGTTCATGGGTGGGTGGACAGGTAGGGGAAAGCAACGGAGACTTCAAAGGTGCTGGAGCTTGCAGTTCAAAGGATGATCTACCCCGTGTGCTCCACCTGCCCTAGAGTGTCACTTAGAAGCCTTCTGGCAGCAGTGTTAATTAAAGGGGCAAAAGGGAGTAATTCCAGGTCACAGAGTCGACCCAGTGTGGGAAAAGGGAAAAAAACAAAAGCATCGCTCCCCGAGGGCACAGTGCTTCCCCTGCCCCTTGTCACAAGCACCGGGCTGTTACGGGTCAGGTTTTATGGGATCCCTAAACCAACCCAATTGTTGCATGGCGGCGAGCCACCCCAAGCCAGCCACATGTTTCTGCAACCTCCCTTCTGTAAGGACTAACGATCATGAGCCTGGTGACCCGGCGCAGTCCGCTGATTCAACAGAAAACTTCTTTTTTTTTCCCCTCCTTGGCTGGGTGAAGTTTTCGGTCGATTCTGTGAGCTGATTTAAATCACCAAATATTCACGTGATCCTTACATCTGGGACAGGGGAGCTAGCATGAAGACACAGCCCAGTGAAGGCAGATCCACCCTTTCAGCTGCAGCTCCCAGGCACATCTCTTCAATCCTAACCTGAAACCCATCCATTGAAGCACCTGCCTTCACCCGAGACACCCAAAAATCAACGTTTTGAAACAGAAGGCAGTGTCGTTCCCCGCTGAAGCAAAATACTCTGTCTTGCTCTGTGGCTTTTCCTCTTTTACATTCGAGTAGAGGAACTGGGCATGGCATGAAGTTCAGCTGCATACACATCACGCTCTTTAACGCT
Source organism: Phaethon lepturus (assembly GCF_000687285.1). Classification (NCBI taxonomy): domain Eukaryota; kingdom Metazoa; phylum Chordata; class Aves; order Phaethontiformes; family Phaethontidae; genus Phaethon; species Phaethon lepturus. The sequence continues at coordinate 28,936 of NW_010534436.1, read as the reverse complement.
TCTTCATCTGTTTCCGCACCTCTGCCAAACTGCTGCAGCCTATGTCAGAGCCAGGCATAACGGTCCCGAGGGGCCAAAACGAATTTTGCAAGCTATGGGAAAGAAAGAAAAGCAACAGGCATGTTCGCACCAGCTGAAGTAACAAGTAGCTCTGCGATCCTCTAAGATTATTTCCATCCTCCATGAGAGGTAGCGGGGATGTAAATCTTCGTAGGATGCAGCTTATTCCTGAGAGGGATGGAGTCTGTTTAGGTGACGGAGATGAGGAAGTGCTCCTTTACAGAGCAAACAGGCAGGAACGAGCGCAGACACCCACAAGAACCATACGAGCTTCAAGGCAACATGAGCCAGCAAGCCCTAGGACGGACATACAAATCCTGGCATGCATTTCCAAAAAAAAAAAGGGGGGGGGGGCGCGGGGGGGGGCAAAACAGGAGGGGGGGGAACAAGTGGGAAAAGTGACACTTGATCTAAGAACAGATTTCCCATGGCTTCCCTTGAACACTGTGCGATTTGTTCTCTATGGTACTACCTGATTTGAAGTCTCATAATTCTTTAATTAGTAATTCCTTTCAGTGCCATTAGTTCATTAACACACTGAATCAGGAGATGTTTTACATACCACCTCGAACATGCCAGTTCTTGCCTCCCTTCTGGAAACAGGCTTTGGCGAGAGCATCCTCCTCTCACGAGCCGTGTACTGCCATGCACAACCCCATCCTGCACCGCCGAGCAGGTGCAAATCCTGCAACTACACCCCTACAAACACTCCCAGGAGCGTTTCAAAGGAAAAAACAACAAAACCCAACCTAGCTGCTACAGCCAAGCCCCGACGGATGTTTAGGACCAGATCGTTCCTCCGCAGACCCTTGACCAAAGCTGCATCTCTAAACACCACATGCAGTAAAACCCAAGCAGTGATGTACAGCTGCTTTAATGCGGCTGCACAGGCATGTATTTGGAAGGCCACGTACGCAGCAGTGCTCGAGAACTTCAACGTAAGACAAGGTTACTCACGGGTCAAGTTGCATTTCTACGTTATCTACCAAGCTGCAGGCGGCTGTGCCGAGGAATTTTAAATTGTCCATTTTCTGGCTTAAGGATTAAGAGCTCTGGGATAGTATTAGGACTAGGTAGTGAGGACAGATCACGGACAAGGTTTAGCTTGGGTGCTGATGAATTAATGTAGTGCTCCCTATCCCGTCTGGTGACCTAGCAAGTAAAGCATTCATAGGGGAGTGAGACTAAGCGGAGCACTGAGCACTAATTTACACACAGGGCCTCTTTTTAATGGAGATGACAAACAAAAGGCAACGCTTAACACTGGAAAAAAGTAAAATCAAGGTATCTACTGTTGAAGGTGTTCTCAAAGTTCAATATATGAGCCATTCCCAGCTGGGACAAGGAGCTACAGGGCACATGTCAACGTAGGCAGTCACCTCCAGTCACCTGAGGACTTCAAAGTAGAAGCGAGGGGAAGGGAGGAGGTGGCCATCTGCACCCAACTGAATGAAGCTCTAACAAAACTTCCTGAAGGTTTTAACCTAATGGACCTGGAGACAGAAAGCTGAAGCCCTCTCTCTCATTCCCCGCAGAGGTAAACCAGGAGATAACTGTCATTTAGCCTTCCTCCATATGAGACTTCTGCCCACAGCTGCTGAGCACAGCATCAACAGCACCTAACCTGCAGCTGCTAACAAGCTCATCTCCGACACAAGCATATATATAGTGTGCCTAGATAATAAAAAGAGGAGGGGATCAAGGGACAAGACTTTGTAAAATAACTCCTAATGCCAGAGATATGGGCCCCCTACCCAGACAGCTTCCTCTCTTGTGTGTTGTACAGATGATCTCTTGTGTTGTACAGATGATCTCATGCGGATGTCCTCAAAGAAGGAAGAGGACATCAGGTCTAAAACTCCTTGTTAAGAAAGCTCCAGCTTGTGCTACTTTGGTGCACGAAGTTATCTGGCACAGCCTGAGAAAGAATAATTTAGCAGCAGCTTGTGAAATTGGCTGCACTCTGTTCTAAATTTATGCAAGATATGGTGTATTATCTTGGATACCGGGCCCACGTCTTCATTAGTTGAAGAGGTCCCTCGAGGCGGGAACCAGTTTTCAGGCCCAGGATCCCGCAGCGCCGATGGGCAGCTCACCAGCACACACGCGCGGCGTGGCTCCCGGCGTCGAGCAGCCTCCCGGCAAAGCTCCTGGGGCAGAGCGGGACGATTCCACCGGGAGCTCCTCCTCAGAGCTGCAGGCATCGGGGACAAAGATCACCGGCTTGGTGCAAGCAGAGGAAGCATTTTCGGGCGTTTGTCCTCCTCGTAGCAAGTAACCGCACCAATAGCTAGAGAGGTTGCGCACACACACGGTTATTTGCATCGTCGTTATGACCCTCCACACTGGAGACTATCCGTTTTACATTAAAGCCTCTTTAATCAGGAACAATTAAAGCATCCTCATGTTGCACAGCAAAAATACGGAGCGATATAGATTTTTTAAGCAGATTTACCTTTAAACAATTTTTCATGGATGCCCAAAGCACCTCATGTGACTTTCTAACAGTTATCACATAAAGAGCTCTCATTCCATAATCTTCCATAATACTTTAAGATGAAAAGTATCCCACCCTTCCCATTCCTCCCTAGTCACTTCACTCTTCGTCCTTCTCTATTTTCACAGCAAATAAAAAGATTACAACGCACCAAGATTTTTCTCAGCAAAAAATGTCATTTGACGGCACAAGAACTGAAAACTGTAATAACTTACGCAACCGAGTGGTTTTAACATAAGCCAAGAGTTTCCGAGATCAGCTCTTACCTGCGCAGCACAGAGCCTTTATTTTTGAAGTGAGGAAAAGCTGCGCTGAATCAGAAAACAGCATAAAGAAAATACGTTTCAAGTGCAGTCATGCTACCCGCTACCAGCAAGCCAATTTTTAATTTCCCCAGATAATTCTGAAATATCTTCCTTAAATACTGCAACAGAAACAGCAATTCAGGAGCATTTATAAGCTTTGCCTCCAAGTTTGACAATGTCCTATCTAGACATCGGCAACATGTAATAAAAGGGCTGGCTTTATGACTTTTCCACCTATGACTAAAAACCAATACTCCTTTCAAAAAATAAAGTAGGGGTCAATCACGAATACCTGCAGCATTTGGGTACCAATTCTGCCAGCACAAGTTTTACTAACCATAACCTTCATTTAACACGCAATCCTGTACCCATTTTCTAACCTCAGCTGCTGTTTTCTGCGATCGGCACCGAGGATGGGCACAGCCAGACCCACAGCCCCATGCATCCCAACCCAAATTAAACACCCAATCTTTAGCAATAAATGATCAGAATGCAAAAAACAAGCTACCCTGAAGCCAGGTGAATCTCACATTTCATCTAAAGCACTTTGGTTAAGTCTGTGTTTCAAAAAGTAATTCTTAAGGACGTGTAGACACGGGTTTTGCAAAATTTAAGATTCTGCAGAGATAACTGAGCTTTTCTTACGATGAAAGGGACAATGGATTTTGCAAAATTCAAAAGCATTCAAGTACAGCATAACCAACAAAGCTCTTCAGAGACCATCTCGGCTAATTAAAACCTACAGATGTCCGAGCTGAGCGAAGCCATTCACAACTTTTTACATGCAATCCCTAAATGGATTAATTGAAAATGTAATGATAGAAGAATTTATAGTAAAAACACATGCAATGTCAAGATTTACTTAATTATGTCCACGTCTGAATGTTTCTAAAGCATGCACGCTACCTGTGGATTTGTCTAAGGCTTCTTAGGCACCCAGCCCTGGGTCAGAGTTTGCTGGAGAAGCTGCTTCTCCAACTTAGTGAAATATTAAGCATGACGCCTTTTCATGTTTTAAATATAATCAGAAGTGATTGTATATACATTTTGTGATGTGTTCCTCCACGTTTTAAGAGTATATTGCCAAGAGAAAGTATTTTGCAAGGTCAGCTATTTCATCAGTTGTCTTCACTTTTATACAACACCGCCTTTGTTCTATTTCATACCACGTCTTATTAATCTTTACCGTACACCGATCACAACCAACAGCACTCTCAAAGGGGAAACCCAACTGGAAATCCCCAACAGGATCTCCGGACCTTGAATTCTGATTCATTTAATCAAACTTGCTATAGCCCGAAGTACTTGGCCTTGTCTACATAAAAAGGCTTTTTCTTCTTCTTGTTTAAATGGACACGTACATTTGAGTTGACTTATACCAAACGTGCTTAGAGAGGCTTCTTAACGCATCAAGGTGAAAGGATACAAGGCCTTTTACAAATATAAGAAACCAAAAACCTTTTCCTAGGAGAAGTGAGGATCTGTGCACAGATAAAGAACAGAGAAGGCTGTTTTCCAAGCAAAAGTGGTTACTCTTTTGTAGTAACCACTTAGTGTACATAAGGTGGGTAATACGAATAGGAGTTGCCTCCTCCAGCAAGCCTGCAATGCTGCGCACTATCTCGCCACTGCAGAGCCCTACAGCAGCCGGGAAAACGGCATCACTTCACGACTGTAAGGACCATCTTTGTCACAGGTTGGGTTAGCTGGTGCTGTGGCACTTCGGGTAAAGACAACAGGTATAAAACTGGCTGAGAGCCACAAATGCAAATCGCCAAGGCAATCCATGGATGATCCTACTGATAGGAGGGAGTTACTTTCTACTCTCCTGCTAGAAAATAAATTCCCTGTTATGGCATAGAAAACAGCCCTGAAAAAGGAAAATCCCTTAGGACTTATCTTCCTTACTGAAAGGATTGGGGTAGTCAAGCTTTGACTGGTATTGCTGCTTCCACAGGGAAAAAGCCCTCCACCTGAGAAAAGCCTCCTCCCACTCAAAACACAACACCAAGAGGGGCTTCCTCCTCTTCTATTTCCATAACCGAAAAGTCGGTGAATGGAAGAAAGGAGTCGGCACAGCAATTTGGGATGTCCAGGGAGGCATGCACCCTCAAACAGAAAAATATGAGCACTCTTTAGGATCCTCCGAGCAGCGACGGGAATTTGAGATGTGCCGAAATATGGAAACACGCACAGCGAGGCCATTTACTGCACAACAGGCACAGAAACAGGCCTGTCGGCCAAGAGGAAAAAGAAATGTTAAGGCTACAGAACAGAGCTCAAGCAAAAATTAACATTTCACCATGCAGTTTCCATAAAATTAATGCTTTGCAGTAATATTTAATTATGGATACACTCCGATTTCCACTTTGATCATTTTAATTTCACATTACTTTACCTGGCATTTACCTGATCTGCTAGATTTTAAGGAGTCACCAAAATACATACTGAATGATCAGCTTTTGGTTTTACTGCTATTGGGTCTATCATACTCTTGCTGCAGAAGGAGAGGGACTCTTATAATCCTTAAAGTTAAAAATAATAATCACATTTTTTCCTCCAGTGGTGTTAATCCCCTTCGCTGCAGACGTCATCAGAAGAGCACTTGATTCTAGAACAGAGTTTCTATTTCATTACATCTTTTAAGAGCATAGAAACCCGTTCACATGCTCAGAACAACAGACTGAATAACAGTTATTACGTGTGTCTGTCTCTGACCCCAGCCGATTCGCACGAGAGCCGAGGTCTCACCTGGGGCTTCAGCACACAACTGGAGGATATCTCCTCCTCTATCTCAAGTCCTGAAGCACAGCGACCAACAGCAGCCCCCCAACCTTATTTTACCTTTTTCCTAGCACAGCCAAGCTACAGGCACATCTCCTCCACAACCTCCCGGAGACAAAGCAGGAGGAACAAAGTGTTTCTTAACTTCCTAAAACCATCACAGCAAGAGCCACGAGAAACAAGGTTTGAAAGACATGCTGAGCGAGCAGCTAAGCTTGTTCTTTTTAAGTTTCAGGTACCACCATTTCTCTTCTTTTGCCATGAACCAAGCGACACAGGCTTGGTTGAACACCACCGGGCAAGCCACCGTCTCCGTACTGCAGCAGAGCATCCCTGGGTCAGCCTTCACACTCTACCTTACGAAACGTTGACCGCTTTTGGAGGACAGTAATTTTTTAACACTGCTCTGGCTCTAAGGGTGAAGCATGTACACAGATTTGGGTGCAACCACGTAGAGTGTTGCAATGCCTTGCTGCCCGAATTAAAAGATTCGGCTCTGAGCCCGGTGCTTACACGCTTCACACGATAAATAACGAGGCAGGCACTCAAAACGTCTCTGCTCATCCACGCCAGCCAGGGGGAAGAGCTCAGAAGAGCCATCTGCCCAAGATCCTGCCTTCTCCTCAAATTTTTGGGGCCTCTCAATCACCAAATTAACCGCCTCATGACACAGCCTGCGACGGCTTCCGGAACTCACGCACTTCAATAACTCCTTTGAGCAGTGACAACTGACTTGCTCTTTCTTTGGAGATGTGTGGATGATGGTGGAGCATAAGAAATGGGCATTTATGACATCTGGGAAGAGAGAAGAGAAATTTGGGATTCTCATCCCCAAAAAAGCTGTGGCAATCCAATAGCTCCTTAGTAAAAGGAGCAAATGACAATGCCAGGTTTTCAAGTGCCTGAATTTTGCCCCTCTACCCCACTCCCTGCACCAATTTTGGCATGGGGCCATGCCAAACCATCTAATATCCCTACAGAATGAACCTCCATGTCTCTATTTCCAAGCAGATTCAAATTTTCAAAGGGGAAAAAAAATAATGTATACAGATCTCAAGAGGACAGACACCTGGAACAAAGGAGTTTGCATAAAAAGCAGTACTATGAGAATTTGTAAGAAGATGTGAAAAAGCAAGCAAGTTCGTATTTTTATCCCAGCAGAAGAGCTGGAGCTGAAAACACAGAGATAGGAGGGGAAATTAAGGAAGAGGATGCAAGGACCTAAAAAAGGAGAATCAACCAAATTCTTTCAAACATTTGAAAACCCACGGAGCTACCCCAGCAGCTGGGTGCAAATCCGGCCGCTCTTAGCACAAGCTCCCTAAGAAATCAAAGGCAGCAGCTCGTTTTGCCATTTTCTGACTCATTTCTTGCATTCTGTACTTGAGCCATGTCAGGGAAACAGAAAAGCTTTCTCCAATATCAGCCCGAATAGGAAGGCGACTATTGACCCAGCTTTAGCAGCTGCGGGCACTTTTTATCACCACATAAGTCAAATACACACGTTTAATACGCTGGATTCTTCTGCTCGGGACGCGCTCCACAGGTGCTTTTGCCAGTTCAGCTAAGGCAGCATTAACATGCATGCAATTGGATTTTATGTTTTTGGAGTAGGAAAGGCTTAAGGGACTAAAACAGGGATTGTCCCTTCCCTTGGCTGATGGAGCTGTCCCTGGTATAGTTTAGAGGGTCAAGACATCACACAAGTTTAGTCAAGACCCCTCTTAACTTGCCTACATCCATCCCCCTCCAGCCACCCCAGAGCTGCTTCCCACCTCCACGCTCCAACAACGCTCCCAAAAATTAATTAGCCGATTTGAGAGTCCAAAGCTGATGGCTGTACATCACAAAAATCTCTCTTTACTCAAAACTAATAAAAACAGAGTCTGAGCACTGATGTTTTAAGTGCGGAAGCACAGCCACGTCTGAGCTGAGTACAACGCATGCCTGTGGAAATCGCCACAAATATGCAGCGCTCAGACATCAAAGACAGGAAAAGAAGAGCTGTAAAAAGGGCACCCAAGGTCAAAACGTATGCCAGGGCTTTTAAACCCAAGACACTTATTACAACAAATCTTCCAGAAAGACTTGCAGAGGAAGATGGCAGATTCTCCTCCCCAAAAGAAAGAAAACCTGAACAACTGAGAAAACCTACTTTGTTTCAGCTGCCATAACCGGGTGGACTTTTGCAGCAAGTGATGCTGAAGCACAACGTGGTTTTGGTAGCGTTGGGGGCAGAGGGGATTAGAAGAGCACACCTCGTTTCGATTAAGGCTAGGTGTGCAAAAACACAGCAAATTTGTTCCGATCCCAAGGCCCAAACCCTCTGCCACCAACAGGAGAGGTGGTAGGGCAGCTACACGATTCCACTTGTTGAAGACGTGAAAAAAAAAAAACAACTTAACTTTACCAACTAATTTTTACTTTGTTGGGAAAGTTTGGGCATAATTTAAAAAAAAAGTAGAAGGGACAATTTGAGTGTTGTCTCACGGACACATTCCATACTTTTCAAGTAAAGCGATGGCCTCTAGGCCTTCAAATTCATTTCCCTTTTGATCCGCAAGAACCTAAATTTATTAGCCTTCTAGACACACGGCAAGGCTCATCTCCTGGTACAGGAAATTGGAAGGAATTCAGGCAAGGCTTTATTTAAAGTTCAGACTCCCCCTATTGGGCTACGCTGCCACACAGGGATTTTACCCCAGGCATTTACTTTCAAAGCAAAAAAACTCCCACCCTGAAAACTAGAACCAGACCCTCCAACAAGAACAACAGAATTAAGACAACGCTTACCAAGGTGCAAGGAGTGTTTGCATTGTGTGGCCGACCAGCTGTGAAGTTTTCCTTGGCTAAAGTAACCCCTTCTGAGTAATTAATGAAATATTAGAATTTTTTTTTTTGGTCACACAGTAAAGGAAGCCTTGAAACATGACACTAAATTTGAAATGATGGAGAGCTTCCTCCCGAAGAGCAACAACATGAACCAGATCCATGTTTTACTGGGTGGTCTCCAAGTATTTCAAAACCTGGTTTATCCCATTTAATGGGGTCGTGTCAAGAGGTAGGAGACGAGAGGAGAAGCACCGATTCCTATTTTGCATGTGTAGGCATACACTGACTTAGAAAACACTACAAAAAAGTCATAGAAAAGCATCACTGAAAAAAATATGCTCAAAATTATCAAGTATACTGCAACCAGACAAATCTGTGCCCCTGCAGATAGGCGGCGAAGAAACGCCGACCTAGGCACATTCTGCTATCTTACATCTCTGTATTGCTGTATCTATCTGAAGTTGGCTTAATTTATTGAAAGACTATGGCCCTTAAAGTCTTTGAGTCCTTAAAAAAAAAAAAAAAAAGGCGTACACACATGTGGGTACTTTCTCATCGGGAAAGTTAGGCAATCGCTCTTTCCCAACTGCAAGGCACAAGGTGGCTGGTGGGGAGTGATGAACAGTCATGTCTGGGGCTATTTTTTCCAGCTTGTAACTGTGTGCTCAGCATCCATCTATTAAAAAGTTTAAGTCATCCTCCATTAGGGGAAAAAATAAGTCGTGCTTTGGTGACAAGTATTTCTCCTGCCACTTGCTCAAGCCCCTCCATGGGTCTGAATGCCATTTTTCTCCCCGCTTGTCACATATTCACTACAGAGTGTTACGTTATCCCCTAAAAGGTGCAGAAATACAGTCTCACCTTTTTGTCTGAGCTCCACAATTTACGCTCTAGTCGAGGACATGCTAGCTGAAAACAACGCAGCTTTACATGCTATTAAAAATCGGGCTTGAGTACCGAAAAGCCAACTATTTCTCAAAAAACAGGTGCGCTGAGGTGCTTCGATGCCTGAGGCAGTCTCTGTCATCATCTCTCGACTGTGACAGTATTGCTGATGCTATCTCATCCGCACAACCAAATTCATCGCTGTCCCGGTCTCCCAGTTTGTTTCACCCAACAGTACATTTGATTTTGGAGCGCACACCCCCCCCAAAATGTCTGTCTGTGCTTCACGATAAGAAACAATCAATCGTTCTACCTCGATCCTTACTCCTAGCAGCATTTACATTTATTTTTGCATTTATATTTCTTTTTGCATGCCTGCTATGCAGCGCACTCTCCATCAGCTGCTTCCTAACGTTTTATTTCCAAGAATTAATTCCCATACTGATGTTTCATTACGATTAGAGAGAGTACCTACCAGTAGCTTTCAAATTTGCTAACATGGAATTGGAAAAGTAACTTTCCTTTCGGTCGTCTCCACTCATTGGTAGGAGGAAACCCCCTTGCACATCCATTCGTAAAATGAAGTCAGTTTAGGATGATGCTGAACATGTTTACAACTGTTGAACAATATTCTCCAACTCTAGACTGCCACTTAGCAGAAACAGCTGTTTTAATAAGAGCTTATATCTTTAGCTGGCTAATACAATAACAAAATTAAACAGGACAACATGGAAACTAATCCAACTGGGGCAGGGGAAAGACATTTAGTATTCCCAAGCACTGGAACAAGCCATTTAGTCTCCGCGTGCACACAGCCTGCACAGGCGTTAACGCTCCACAACCACGTTCCGCTCATGCATGGATTTGCCAGGGTCTGTTTACACGATCCGCTTTTCCCGGCTAAAGGCATGAAAGAAAATACTCTGCAGAGAACGTAAGAGGCAACGCGTTCGCTCCCCGGCTTTTTGCAACTTTTCCTGCGAGCTGAGCAAACAAAATGAATTCAGAAATATCAGTGCTGCTCCTGAAATGTATTAACAATGAGAGTGAGGGCTGCTGAAAGAGAAAGGGGGGACTGAAAGTATTAACAAAAGCCCACAGCACACTGGCTGTGGCTAAAGCTAGAGCCTGAAAGACTTCTTTGTCCTTCTGGTCAATGCAAGCCTATTCAACGGCCCGATATATAGCAGAAGGAAAGTGAGGGTGGGAGGAAGAAGAGTCCTGTCTCTTTAGGGGACGTCTCCTCAGCTGCCAAGCTGCGAGGCAGGGAGAGAGGGGACTCTCGCATGAACACAGAGCCGCTTTCCAAGCGGCCGGTCACCCAGGCATTGTCTATTAACAAACGCCGACTGAAAGGACATGCTCTGCTCGCGCTCAACCTTCCTTGACCAAGGGACACACATTCCAGGAACTGGACATCTAGTCCCCAAAGAGCCTCCAAGTGCAATATAAATAGTAATCTATAGAAAATAAACCCCCTATTTCTGAAAGTCTGCTGGCTTTTCTGCAATCCCTTCCTCCCAACAATGAGCTATTGTTCCGGTCCTGGTACTGAGGAAATGTTTGTGTTCCTTCTCTGGGTCCTTTACATTTAAAGACCTGCTCCGCATTTCAAGATCATTACCCAACGTGCTACAAAGCATGCAAGCCCTTCACAGTTCAAGAGAAAATAAATTTAATATTGATTTCATCAAGCAAAACCAACATCTCCTTCCTCAGATTACCATAAAAACTCAGAGCTCAGTAGCTAACCAAAATACCTAGAAAAAGTCAAAGGAGGAGGGTCCCAGTTGATACTGGCGTGCCTTTTAACACGGACACACACGACCACCAGTTTGAAACGCAGAGCGATGAAGGCGAGCACTGTCTCAACGGAATTGACACTTGCTGGGGGACGTTTCTTCTCCCAGACGTTGAAGTACGGGTACGCGCAAGCACCAGGAGTGTATTCTCACGTGTCCATGAGGCTGGCCTCTCCACGCGGTTTAAGACGTGGCCATCATGTACCTTCTTGCAAACCGCATGTCCCAAGGAACAGAAATACTGTAAAAACCAAGGATGGCACGTACGTCTAGGCTTGCTCCTCCTCTCTCCCAAACAGTGCACTCACATGCTGGAGCCTCCAGCCAAGGAGCAAGGTTTGAACTCTCTCTGCTTCTGAAGTCTTCACCACCGCAGAGCCAAGATTTTGATGCTGGCAGGACTGCTGCAAAGAGATTCCTGCAGCAAGCCTCACACGCAACCATACAAAGGAAACACTTAAATGAGAAAAAACAACAAAGTATGTATTTCCATCCTTTTAACACTTATTCTTCTCAGCATAGGAGACAAGAGGACAGCACGGCAATCACCAAATGAACTACTATAGAAGAGGGAGCTCTCGCATCCTTCACACGCAGGATGCACACAGACTCGCCCAAGGGAAACCTGAGCGTGCAGGCTCCATTCTCCTACAGCAGCCTTGCTTTAGATAACCACATGAAAGGAAAAATTGGTAAAATCCATTCTTTTTGCACCACCAAACAAGCTAACCTATACTGCTGCATTTAAGCACATGCACTTTGGGGGACTCCACATCTATTTCTGGAGTTGGCCATGGGGCAAGAAATTTCCTTATAAAAAGAAGCAAACTAGTTTATTTGCCTTAAAGACAAGGGCTTCTTAATTGCAATCACAGCAATAACTTCTACAAGAAGAGCTTGTAAAGATAAAAAGTTTTTTACCCCTGTGCCGTAGTTGAACTAAAAGGGAGTAAAACTCCACCATTACCACAGTTTTAATTAAATTTGATTGATAGCCCATTACATAAGTATGCACAAAGCCACAGTTCACACAGGATGCTATTTTCTTTCAGGTTTTTCAATACAGAAAAGGACTCTCATCCTTAACTGTTAAGATAAAGATCTTTTTAGAAGTGCTGATCTGTTGCTTCATTGGAAAATGGTGGAAGATCTCATTAAAAATAGCCATCTGTGCAAAAAGTTACTGCTCTTCAGGCATCCCACATGCCTCCAGAGGGAGAATCCGCTCGAACGGACCAAGCACGCAGCCCACGGCACCCAGAGCCATAGCCGAACATACACCTCGCAGCACAAAGAGGCATTTGAAACACACACGCATGCTCCCGCCGCCCTCCCCTCCTCGACTGCAGGAGTATTTTTGCCTCCTTTGTTTCTTCGCAGGTGGGGAATGGCGACGTCAAGCAGGCGGCTCGTAAAGTGGGGAAGAGGAACTTAAAAAACAGCAAAGTATCTGTGGCCGCTGCAGAAGTGGGATTTTACAGCATGCTTTTGTATCACCTCTTTTTTTCCCCCCCCCTTTTTTTTTTAATGCCAGGGTGCCACAAGCTCTCAGGGCCAACTGTCCAATTACCGAAACAACCTCAAAGAGGGTGAAAAAGAACAAAAAAGCAGAAAGAGCAACAAAAGAAAGTTACCCGGCATAAATTCAGGTAATTCTTTGTGCGCTTGAAACTCTAGCGAAGGCAGCAGCTGCTACAATATGCAAGCTTGAAACCAAAGTCTAAAGAAATATGGAAATATAGAAGAAACAAAGAAACACAGTCCATAAACCACCTATTTCTGATTGGCAGTGACTTGGGCTTCAAGCCGCAACTCTGGCATTACAGAGACAGTATATTGATAGGAAATTCTCTTAACTGTAAGTGAAAGACTGCTGCGCTGATGATTAAGAACAAAACCTAGCAGGGTAAGTGCTATTTATTTATATTCCTATACACAGCATTCATCAAGCAGCAACTTAAATAAAAACTCTTTACTCCAAAGCTTTAATGTTACCACCATAGACAGGAGAACATCAGCCACGTCTTCATGAACGTACACTCTGTTTTCAGGTAAAACGAGATGTAAATACTTGTTCTACTTAATTCTGCTTTGTGCAGTCCAGAAGGACTGATCAAAGATAACACACATTTTGACAGGCAATTATAAAATGCCAGCATTTAGAAATCAAACAATCTATAATAAAAGTTACTCAATAAAAACAACTAAGAAAAAAAAAAAGCAGAAGTTCTTACATACACTATTACAAGCTGCATGAGAGCTACACGATGCCACTTATACCTGAATATTCACGTGGAGAAAACAATTAAGACCTAAGAAACGCCAAAGAACCTCACTACATTTATTAATGTCAGTAAAGGAGCTCCAAGCATAGCTGCCACAGACCAGGTAGATTTAAGTCACAACTGCTACTTTCAGGATGAACACACAAGACAGCGCGTTCTGCATGCGGCCCCAACACCGCAGCCTGTGAACAGGCTTTAAGGGACAAACAACGTGACCGAAAGATGTGTCAACCAAACAAGCCTCTTCAAAGTACTGTCGGTAAAGGCTTCCTGTTTTTATGTTCCTTGCCTTTACCGAGCTGTAAACTGCAAAGGGGATGACGTACGCTTTCGCTATAGAGATTGTAATCAGTTCACCGATTTCATTTCAATCACGTTTCATAGCTGCCTGAGTTGGCTCTGAGATTGGGATGCTCTTAAAATGTTGTTCTGTCCCCTGGCATCAGCAAAAAGACCTTGCAAATACTCTTCCCATAGATGGGGAAATGGGAGCCTGCCCTCTGATCCTACCTGCTTCTAAAGCTTGCAACACCTGGCGCTTGAGGCTTCTCGTTGTGGGTTGTCCCTCATGGGCAACTTCACACCAGCGACTGCTCCTAAGCTGTGGTTACGCTGGTTAACAGCCCAGAAACCAAAACCAAAACCTGTGAGTGGGCATCCTGGATGCAGCAAAGACAAGCCCTGCCTGGGAATAACGCGCAAAATAGTCACAGTTCCAGTTTACGGTTAAGTAACTCCTTGCTTGAAGGCACCGTGAGATGAACTCCATGCAAGCTTTGGCCTTTTTCTGCCCGCAGTGACACTAAAGGTTTCTACGGGGAAGTTGATATTATTACTAGACACAACCAAAATGACAATATTGCAGAGTGCCTGCCAGGCATGGGTACTGCTCATTTTTATTTTTTGGTCACTCACTTTTCAGTCCCTGGAAAGACTATTTTGTTTCAATTCCCTTGTTCTTAAGGGGAATTTAGCAAATCACGTGCTCTGATTCTCTCTGCAGAGTCAGGACATGTTGACAAAGTAAGGAAGCTCCTTTTAAACAATCCAGATTCATCCATCTCCCATGCAAGCGACCCCACTTTCCTTCACTTGATCCCTTTGCAACCAGGTTTCTCCTGGACAACACTGAACAGCAAACAGCCTCAGCAATATAAAAACTGCGCTGCTGCCCCAGAACAACCCCTGAGCATACGGTTAACTTGGAGAAAGCCTTCACGCTGCTGATCTTAAAACTGTTGATTTCTTGGTAATTCAACACCAGACTCATTCAAAAGGTGCCAGGATTCAGGGCCCCCAAATTAAGCGTAGTTTCTGCATCTCGTAATTCCTCCCAGTCCACGGCTATTGCTTAGGCTTTCATCCAGATAAAACCTACTATTTACCTGAGCTGAAGACAGAAAGCTACCGCAAAGAAACAGTTTTGTTCTCGCCTTTAGGGAAGAGAAAACACACAGCCAAACACCAGCCACAACACACAACCCTTGCAAGATGGCAAAGGATGGCTCGGCAGTGAGAGCTGAGGTCTCAATTTGCACAAATAACGTTCCCCTTGAGGCACCCATCTGAAGCTAGCACATGTAAAAAGCTCAGGACCTCACGCTACGATACCGGCGGCGGAGGGCAGTGCCTACGGTACGCTGATGCTCGGTGAGCTCAGCTTTCTGACACTGCAATAGCTAAAGCACCCACTTAGGCACATCTCATCCACAGCCTGAGGCATTTCATACCTGTGCCTTTTTCCTCCAAGACATCTAAGAGCTAAAAGGTGATTAAATGTTTAGTTCTTCACCAAATGTTTCTTGAATCCAAAAGGAGCTGAAGTCCCGCCATCAATACCACCACGATGTTTCTACTTTCATAGTTGAGCTGTATTTTGGGTAGCAACTGGAATTCCTTTGCTCCGAATTGCCAAGTTTTGGCACAACGCGTTTAATACGAGATGTGTTAACGGAGTGAAGCAGCAAGTACAAAACCGGAGAAGATCCACTCTGTCAAACGGCATTTCGATCAATCTGCCTTCAGAGCAATGGTACAGACAACTTGGGGAGTGGCACATGCCGATCCTGATCTAAAAATAACTGGATTACAGGAGTGAGAGTCAATTCTAACTCCATGATTCAAACCTTGATTAAATCTAATGTTGAGTATATGTCTTCATCAACCTGCCTCAAGTGACTACTTGAAGGCTAATCTCTCAAAGCCTGTTTTCAAGGTAGAGGAGATTCTTCTACAGCCTTAACACACCAAGGAGCAGGTAGAACATGAAAATGACTATCCACAAAGCCTGTACTTTCCAAAAATATTTGGCAAAGCACTGCATTTTTTTTGTCTGTTTCACATAAACGTGATGTCAAATGAAGTTAAAACAAAGTCTCAAAATGCCCTTCAGCATCTAAAAATGAACCAAGCTCAGAGGGAAGAAAGCATCTTGAACAAGGCATTTCTCAGTATGGTGCAGCAAGAAAAGAGCCCTTTGGATACCGTTAACCGCATTTATTTTTGCGATTAAATACAACAGAAGGCGGGGGGGGAATCTATTACCTGAAAGAGAGAGATATCTTAACATGGCTTGTTTCTACAAAGTTCTTCTACACCAGCCTCTGGCTACCAAGCATTTGGTACGTTAAAAAAACATATTTA